>NW_027497936.1:0-83474 GCF_021521415.1 Bidens hawaiensis | reverse complement strand
GACTTAGCCATTTTGACTGCAATTCAATAGGACAAATATTGATACGTGTAACTACTATATACACTTAGCAGAGCTCAATTAAAGAAGGGAATAACTATTAACAGAGAAAGAAACAGGATCCAGGTGAGTTTCTAGCCCCATTCCTTGTTATGTTTTCGGGGCTGTGTGCATACTCGATGTGATTGTTAATACACTTATCCTAAGTGTTAAGTGCATGCCTTACGTGATTATGTGAAAGGTATGAATGATTGCTTGTCGATACGTGAACGATCTTCGGATATTGCATGTACTATCAAGTTATAATGCTACGTATAATGTATGTATGATATGTATGTACACATGTATGAATGAAAAATGATGTATGGTTGTGTTGGGTGTAGATTTTTTTATCCTCAGGATGAGCTACGATTTAAGGATTCTGAGCTATCCTGTCAACGCTAATATTCCGAGGATGATATTTGATTAATTCAATTGTCCTATATTACTTATATTTTTTTGCAGATAAGATCACGTGCTAAATATGCTAATTTAAATGTGGACTTACAACGGCTAATGCTTGGACTTCGTCAATTGGGACGTGGGAAAGCAACGGATTATGGGAGAAATAGTCTAGGGTTTCCGGATTATTCGGGATAACAGTTGAAACTTTTTTCTTATATAAACGAGCTGATGATATCATTAGAACACACACCTTCACTTACCTAGCTACTAGCATACACTGTAACACATAGTTTATGATCACTTATCAGCTCCACCACTTGTAACCACCATTTTATTATTAATAAAGGTGACGGTGATAGTTTTCACCGTCCGGGGGTTTTTTGTGCCGGAGATTATTATAATCGCGTACCAATTCGACCAAAGATTACATTGTTAATTATTGACCGAGGCAAGATTATCATAATCAAGGGTTTTTCCCTCATAATCACATCATTGTGTTCAATCATTTTACCATTAAGCACCCCACCTAACACACTAATTTGATCAAAAGTTAGTTTGCTAATTTTTGACCGAAACAGGTTGTATGGTAACGAAGAGGGAACTGGGCCCTAAAAGGCCGGAGCTGCTACAATAGCAAGGGAGCTGGAGGAAATAAGACTGATAGATGGACGTGAGAAAGCTCTTTTATCATTTTGGTCTGGTATATGGGCGGGAGTAATACTCGAGGTAAGTGGGAACCGAACCTAATAATATTCAAGGAAAGAGGGAACCGGGCCCTCATAATACTCGAGGCAAGAAGGAACCGAACCCTAATAATATTCGAGGCAAGAGGGAACTAGGCCCTAATAATACTCGAGGAAAGTAGAGCGTAATCTCTTTAAAATGTAAATTATGAAGGTAGGTAAGTATAAGATAAAAGTATGAACGAAAGTATGTAAGTATGAATGTTTTATATGTTGTATGATTAACTAGAACTCACTCAGCGTAACTGACTTATAGTATGCACGCAGGTGAGTAGGATGAAGCAGCTCGCTTGAGGGGAAACACGTGGAAAATGAATAAGAGGCTGGCATCTGAAGACCCAAGATGATTTATGTTTATGTACTTTGTTTTTGAAAGACAAGTTGTTTGTTTAAAACAAGTTATGGATTAATGTGTGATGTTTTATGAATGTTTTAATATTTCGCGAATGTTTTATTAACTCTGATGATTAAAACTATGTTGATGAGTAAATCCAACGTCCAAATGTGAGGCACCGGTAATGTGGCCTTACATCAATACTTATTATTTACTAATGATTGTTTCCTGTGTATAACATTATATTTGACTGATGTAACGGCTAAGAGACCTGGTCTACCCCTATTTCGCAGCCTGAGTGATGGAGCATGTGGTCAAAGTGGCTGTTACGTTTATATTGAAGATAATGATGGATTTTTAGGAAAATTAGTCAATTGTCTTTATTATTTATAACTCCATTGAGTTATGATCAATTAAGGCACACACCCTATACATACTACACTTTCATAGTCATTCAGAGAGGAAGCTAGTCTAGGAACACACACATACACACACTTAGAAAATATTGTATCACTGATCATAATCTCCACCATTGTAACCGGACTTTTGATTAATAAAGTGGTGATAGACGATTTGTCATCACCCAGGGTTTTTGTGCTGGCGATCCGACCAAGATCAAGGGCTATTCCTCGTAAAAAATCATTGTGTTCATCATTGTTTCATTTACATATTCATTATTATCATCATAGCACTAGACCTCACAATTACGAATTTGGTTACATTATCCTTGAGTGATTTTTTACCAAAACAATTTGGCGCCCACCATGGGGCAATTGGTGCTATAATCCAGAAAATACGTTATCTATATTCAACCCCAATCAATACCACCATCAATGGCCTCTCAACAATCTTCTGCTTCATCCACCATGCCTACATCAATTTCTCACCCACCAAGAACCTTACCACCGATGCCTCCTCCGCTAGCAGTAGCTCCAAGGACCATCGCGGATGAAAATTAGACACAAATTCCAGTCTTCCAGAGCTTAAAAACCACTGCTGCCACTTCAGTGGTTAACTCTAACAATGATGTTTCTGCTATGTTTTCACAGGTTAAGGCATACATGAAGTAGCAGAACAAAACCAACCAGAGGATCCCACATGAAATTAAAGATCTTAAGAAAAGAAAGAGACCATCGGAAGATCAGACTCCCTTGATGCCTAGGGTCCTGGATTTCTCTACTCCAGGATCCATGGCTCAACATGCTCAAGGATCCTCCATCCTTCAGCAAGGATCATCCATCGTTCAACCAGGGTCCGTGGGTCAGCATACTCAACGATCCTCGATCTTCCAGCAAGGGTCATCCATCCTTCAACAAGGGTCCATGGGTCAGCAAGCTTAGGGATCCTCGTTCCTCCAGCCAGAATCATCTATCCTCCAACAAGGGCCCGTGGATCAGCAATCTCAAGGATCCTTGTTTCTTCAACAAAGATCATCTATCCTTCAACCAGGATCCTCTGGATTGTATCATCCAGGATCCTTCAATTCCCAACCTCAAGGATCCTTCTTCCAGAATCAAGAATCCTCCAGAACTCAACATCAAAGGTCTTCAGAGGTTCATGAAGGAGATATTATCCCCATGCAAACCATTGCCTCTTGTCGACCAACTCCTATAGCAGACGCTTCTTACCTCAGCTATTCTTCTTGGATGCCAACATTCACACAACAAAGAGGTAACACTTATAATCCTATATACTTATATGCTAATCTTGGTTCTATGCAGGATGGGGGTATCAACCAAGCTATGGCTAAGGAACTGCGGAAGCTTTAGGATATGATATCCAGTGTACCAGGGGTGGTCCGACAGATCCCTGAAATACCAGAAGGAAGCCACAAGTTGTCCAGATTTGCTCCACCTATTTGTGATGCTGAAGTCCCAAAACGATTTCAGACCCCAACATGAAGGTGTATGATGGGACAATTGATCCCGAAGAGAATGTGGCTCAATACAGGGAGAGGATGGAAATCAATCCAATTCCTGAAAGAATCAAGGAGGCTTGTCTATGTAAGGGTTTTGGATCCACACTAACAGGATCTGCATTAAAATGGCTGCTAAGTCTTCCTCCCTTTTCTGTTACTTCTTTTTCACATGTATTTAACTTGTTCAACAACCAATTTTCCTGTAGTAGGAAATTTGAAAAGTAAACTAGTGACTTATATAGAGTTGTCCAACCTTATGATGAATCCCTTAGGGATTTTGTTACGAGGTTTGGCAAGGAGGCCCTAGAAATCCCTAATATTGATATGGCTACGGCTGTGGAAGCTTTCAAGATGAGACTAAATAGGGGCTCCCCTTTTTATGACGATCTTGTGAAGACTCCTTGCAGGACTTTAGATAAAATAAGGAACAAAGCACTAAGATTCATACGGCTGAAGGACGACAAGAGGATTCAAGAACGGTTAGGGTCCCATACAAAGCAAGAATCTCCTGACAAGAAACAAGGATCCTCATTTAGGAACAACAACTCAAAGCCTTACTCCAAACTCAACAATCAAAATGTCCGAGCGGTCGAAGAAGGAGATGATGATGATGATGAAGAAGATTACCCAAGCATTTCCGAATATTGCTTCTCTGTGGATACTCATGGTTTAATTTGTGCCATGAAGGATCTTGGAGAGAAAGCAAGATGGTCTCGGAAAAACGAGAAAGCGACATCCTTCAAAGAGAAGTCCAAATGGTGTGCATTCCATGAGGATTTCGGCCATCAGACTGATGATTGTGTTGGTTTAAGGAGGGAAATTGGATACCTCCTAAGCAAGGGACATTTAAAGGAGCTCTTGGGAAGAAAGAAATCTAGGATCCAGGATCCTGAAGAGGTCCCACAAAAAGAAACTCCGCCCCCACCAGACGCACAAGTAATCAACTTCATCTCCGTGGCTCAGATATATGCGGTACTTCTTTCTAATCAGAAAAAAGACACGCCAAAGAAACCAAGTTACAGAACGGGGAACGACCAGTCATATCCACTACTTTGACGACTGACAAAAGAATCTTCTTTGATGAGTAAGATAAGACAAGCATCCAGGATCCTTACCACGACGGTTTGATTGTAACTTTATTTATTGCTAACCTTTATATGCACAAGATCCTAGTCGATGGTTGAAGCTCGGTCAACATCATCCAACATGATGTACTGCAGAAAATGAATATCTCAGAATCGGAAATCATCCCGAGAAAGTCGATGCTAGTTGGTTTCAGTGTCGAAACCAAGAAAACAATGGGGGACATCAAACTCCCAAAATACATCGAAGGGTTAAACTCTAACAAAAAATTTTGTGTTATTGACAATCTGTCTTGTTGCAATGTTATTCTTGGAAGGCCTTGGCTACATGGGATGAGGGTTGTAGCCTCTACTTACCATCAGTGCATCAAACTACCAACTCCTTGGGGAGTAGTAAGGATAAATGGTGACCAAGTGGAAGCCGAGAATTATTATTCTTCATCCATGAAGCCATCATCTAAACAGATGATAACATAGCAATTACAGCAAAATCCTAGGAATGTACTGGAAGCTCCAGAGCAGGACCTAATAGAAGTATCCTTGGATCCCGAGGATCCAGGCGTGAAAGTTTTCCTAGGATCCAGTATCCCTAATGAAACCAATGAGGATATAGTATCCTTCCTAAAGCGAAAAAAAATCCACATTTGCCTTCAGACATTCATACATGACAGGTATATCAAAGGAGGTAATTACTCATAAGTTGGGTCTTGATTATTCTATTAAACCCGTTCAACAGAAGAGAAGGAAATTTGCTCCAGAGAGGAACGCGATCATACAAGAAGTTGAAAAACTTCTTTAGGCCGGTATGATCGGATAGTTTAAGTATCCTCGATGGTTGGCTAATGTGGTTGTTGTTTCTAAAAAGAATGGAAAGTGGAGGGTGTGGGTCAATTTCACCGATTTAAACAAGGCATGTCCCAAGGATCCTTTCCCGTTACCACATATAGACTCCATGGTGGATTCAACGGCATGACATGAGATGCGTACCTTTATGGATTCTTCCTATGGATTTCAACAAATTCAGATGGAACCAGCTGATCAAGAGGATACAACTTTCATGACTCCTACCGGCATATACTGTTATATTGCTATGCTGTTCGGACTAAGAAATGCACGGGAAACATATCAAAAATTGGTCAACACGATGTTCAAGGATCAGTTAGGCAAAACTATGGAAGTCTACATAGATGACATGGTAGTGAAGTCAAATAGAGCTGAGGATCACCTCAGAGATATTGAAAAAGCATTCAATATCCTAGATCAGTATAATATGAAGCTGGACCCGTCAAGATGCCATTTTGGTATTAAGGCTGAATAATTTCTAGGATACATGGTGACCAAAAGGGTAATAGAAGAGAGACCTGAGCAGATAGAAGCCATCATTAATTTAAAGTCTCTTGTGAATGCTAAGGATGTCCAAAGACTGACGGGAAGAATAGTTGCTCTCAACAGATTCATTTCCAGATCCTCAGAGAAGTGTAAAGACTTCTATGATATTTTGAGAAAGAATAAAAAGTTTGAATGGACTCAGAGGCATGAGGATGTACTAAAGGCTCTTAAAGATTATTCATCCTCAGCGTCTGCTTTGATGAAGCCAATAGATGGTGAGCCACTGTCCCTGTACTTAGCTGTGTTAGGTAATGCAGTCAGTGCTGTCCCGGCTAAGGATCATGAAGGACAACAGCACCCGATATATTATGTAAGTAAAAGCCTCTTAGATGCAGAGGTCAGGTATTCTCACCTTGAAAAGTTAATTTTTGCTTTGATTATGGCCTCAACCAAGTTGAGACACTATTTTGAAACACATACTATTATTTTGAGAACTAATTATCCTGTTAAGAATGTGCTTAGAAAACTAGAATTGTCAGGATGGATGGCCAAGTGGGCTGTGAAGCTGAGTGCATATGATATTCATTATGAACCCAGAACAACCATTAAGTCACAAGCGCTCGCAGACTTTGTGGCTGATTTCAGTAGTGACATGCAGAAGGAAGCTGATCTAGAGGTTCAACAACTAGAAGAAACCAAGGATCCTTGGATCCTCTTCACTGATGGGGCCTCCAACGTAAGAGGAACATGATTAGGTATCCTGCTGAAATTGCCACAGGGGGGACATAATACCCCAGTCCATTGCTTGTGCATTTCAAGCCACCAATAATGAGGCAGAATACGAAGCACTTATTGCAGGTTTACTTTTAGCAAAACAGATGAGGATCAGGTATCTTCAAGTTTATATAGATTCTTTACTTATAACTAACCACTTTAACGGCTCTTATACCTTGAAATGTGAGAATATGATCAAGTATTTAGAAATTGTGAAGGAATTAGCAAAATCCTTCGAGTTGTTTAGTATCATACATGTACCAAGAGAAGAAAATGTTGGGGTAGATGCCTTAGAAAACATAGCATCGTCATTAAAGATCCCGGATGACGTAAAGATGCCTATCATTCATATATTGTCTCCGGTAATTGGAGAACAGAAAGTTGTGGAGGTAACAGTGGATTGCACAGAAGAACTTAAGGATCCTTCATCCTCCACAAAAACAGGATCTTGGATCCTTCCAATCAAGAAATTCCTCCAAGATGGAGAAATCCCTACGGGGAAAAATCCTAAATATTTCAGGTTGAAGGTATCACAATTCATTATTTTACAAGATATTGTATATAGAAAATCTCTTGCAGGTCCCTATTTGAGATGCATCGAGGATCCTGAAATGCAAGAGGTTCTCCAAGACTTCCACGAAGGCGATTGCAGCAAACACACAGGGGGAGCATTATTCTCCAGGATACTTAGGACTGGATACTTCTAGACAACAATGAAGAAGGATGCATAGGAGTATTCAAAGAAGTGATATGCTTGCCAAAGGCATGGAAACATCCTACACCAACCAGCAGAACCTTTGTATCATATATCCTCATCATGGCCTTTCATGAAGTGGGGCATGGATATTGTGTGTAAGCTACCTAAGGCGTTAGGAGGAAAAGTATTCATGCTTGCAATGACTGATTACTTTTCAAAGTGGATAGAAGCTGAAGCTTTTGTTAAAGTCTGCGAAAAGGAGGTGATATCTTTCATTAAAAGAAATATTATTACTAGATCTTGTATCCCTTCAGAAACTATTGGTGACAATGGTTCCCAGTTTATCGGGAAAAAAACCACTAACTTTTGTGATAGTTGGGGCATCAAGATGACTACCTCCACACTGGTTCATCCTCAAGCTAACGACCAGGCAGAGTCAAGTAACAAGATCATCATCAAAAATTTGAAGAAAAAGTTGGGATCCAAGAAGGGTAAATGGTCTGAACAGTTGCCTTATGTTCTTTGGGCTGATAGAACAACACCAAAGAATGCAACAGGTAAAACACCCTTTTCATTGGCGTTTGGATCAGAAGCCGCAATCCCTACAGAAATGATGGTTTCTACCACTAGAACAAGCATCCGTGATACTGAGACCAATAATGAAATCCTTCTTGAAAGACCTAGATACTGTTGAAGAGCTCAGAGATCTAGCCAAGATCAGAATGGAAGCATATCAACAAAGGGTAGCTGGGGCATACAATAAAAATATAAGGATCAGAAGATTCCAAGAAGGAGATCTAGTCGTGAGAAAAGCCTTCCAAAATACAACTAACACTGAAGATGGAAAGCTAGAACCTAAGTGAGAAGACCCCTGCTTGATCGAGTCAGAAGCTAGAAATGGGGCATATCACCTGCTGACAATGGAAGGCAACAGGTTACCAAGAGCATGGAATGCTATCCATCTCAAAAATTACTTTTTCTAGTCAGGATCCAGTATCCTTAGAAAATCAAGCATCCGTCAAGGATCAAGGATCCTAAAATTGGTAATATCTATCTGATCACTTATTCATTTCGATTTATTTTTATTAATTTAAGGATAATGTATTCTTAACGTTTTCCTTTTCCAAGTTTTAAATAACAATGCAGGATTCTACTAAGAGGTTCAGTGACCAAGAGGATGGCCACCTCTCCATCACGCATAAGGTATATTGCTATTTTGCTAGGCCTAGCCCACAATTAAGGTATGACCCCCGATGGTTATATCTTCCAAGGTTTAAAGGTTTTCACCTTTCTTGTAAATTAGAGTTTCTACACTCTCGCCTGGAGCGACACTATCCAACGTATAGTCCGGGGCAGCGGGACCAGTACACGCTTAGTGGCTGACAATTTCGTTGTCTCCAGCTATATGGAGGATTCTAAGATTTATGGTAGACGTACCATACCACCGATTTATAACATTTTCATGTTATCTCACGTTTGGGCTAAATCCTGGTTTGGGTGAGCCCCCAGTTAACATCGGTGTTATTAGGCTTGTCCCCAGTTTGGGCTTGTCCCCAGTTTATTTGGGCTTATCCCCAGTTTATTTAAGCTTGTCCCCAGTTGCATGGGCTTGTCCCCAGTTTATTTATGGGCTTTTCCCCAGTTTGTTGGGTTTAATCCCAGTTAATATCATAAGTTATTTGCATCATGTATCCTAACTTCATTTACAAGGATCACAGAAGGATCAACATCTATGGATTTAAAATCCTTAATTTATTACAGAAGGCTCCACGCTTATGGTAACGTATGTCTAATTAGATCCTAGGGGAGAAGGATATACAGCCGGAAAGGAAGTTCCTAAGGAAACTCCATTGATATATGACAATTATATTCAGCTTGTCAAATCTCATATGTTTTTGTAGGAAGTTTAAATTCAAAGGCAAAATGACAGCTGTGATCTTATCACAACCGCCATTTGGGGGCAATTGTTAGTGCACGGAAATTTGACACTGTGGATACGTTATCCTTAGTCATATCCTGTCAGGATCAAGGATCCTCAGTACTTATTATTTACTAACGATTATTTCCTGTTTATAACATAATATTTGACAGATGTAACGGCTAAGAGACCTGGTCTACCCCCTATTTCGCAGCCTGATGGAGCACGTGGTCAAAGTGGCTGTTACGTTTATATTGAAGATAATGGCGGATTTTTAGGAAAATTAGTCAATTGTCTTTATTATTTATAACTCCATTGAGTTATGATCAGTTAAGGCACACACCCTATACATACTACACTTTCATAATCATTTAGAGAGGAAGCTAGTCCAGGAACACACACACACACACTTAGAAAATATTGTGTCACTGATCATAATCTCCACCATTGTAACCCGACTTTTGATTAATAAAGTGGTGATAGACGATTTGTCATCACCCGGGGTTTTTGTGCCGGCGATCCGGCCAAGATCAAGGGCTATTCCTCATAACAAATCATTGTGTTCATCATTATTTCATTTACATATTCATTATTATCATCATAGCACTAGACCTCATAATTACGAATTTGGTTACATTATCCTTGAGTGATTTTTGACCAAAACAATCATGTATTCATATAAGTTTTTCTGACCAGGGCCGGCCGAGATGGTGTGCGAGCCGCACCTTCGGCCGGGGCACGTAATTTTTGAGGGCCAAAATTTTTATTTATGTATATATCTCTTTTGGTAAAGGATCTCGAGTCAATCAGCATCGTCCATTGATCGAATCATTCGTAAATTTTGATGTTTACTCTTTGGAAATTACGTTCGCCGTAATAGTTTAGCCAGAAATCAAGTTTAAAACTTCCGACAGTAATTTGAAGCTGATGACTCAACTTTCAAGAAATGACAGAAGTGACCCTTGATCTTTATTTTCTATTATTTACATGCTCAGTCCTTTTAGTTTTGCTTTATTTATACTGCATCCTTAACTTTATAACTTTTATTTCAACAACATACCACATCCTTTAAACAAGTTCAAAAAATTAAGTTTATATAAATATATTATTTCTCATAAATTTTGTATTAATAAATCATAGAAGTGTTTCGATCAAAAATTAACAAAGTAACTTTTGATCAAATTAGTACGTGAGGTAGAGTGCTTGATGGTAAAATGAGTGAACACAACAATTTGATTACGAGGGAAAAAGCCCTTGATTATGATAATCTCTGGTAAAAAAAACCCCCAGACGGTGAAAATTATCACCGCCACTTTTATTAATAGTAAAAGGGTGATTACAAGTGGTGGAGCTGATAGAAAATTGAATGCTAAGTGTTACAGTGATTGCTAGTAGCTAAGTAGTGAGAGTGTGTGTTCTAAACGTATCTATCAGCTCGTTTAAATAAGAAAAAGTTACAATTGGAATTCCGAATAATCCGGAAACCCTAGACTAATTCTTCCATGATCCGTTGCTTGCCCACGTTCAAGTTGACGAAGTTCAAATAATATCCGTTGCAATCCCACGTTCTTATTGTCACATTAATCACGTGGTCTTATCTGCAAAACAAACAAAAATAATAACGGACAGTTGGATATCCCGAAGTATAATCCTCAGAATACTTGTATCGGCAGGATAGGCTGAAATCCCTAACTAACTCTCCGAGTATCCCGGAACTGAAAGAGTCTTTCAAATATAGCCGTTGGGGCACTCTTCTTTGAGTCTATCCACGTTCATCAACGTTCGTCCCACGTCTTTGACCGATTCTTTTGGGAGTTACTCGTCAAACGTGGTCCCACACGTGCTAATATTAACTATAAGTGCGAGATTTCAGCATACAGTCAATATTTGACCATTAACCATTACTTGGCCCTTAATCGTAACGGTTATAGCTCATTCCACACGTTTTATGCAACCACCAACCGTGTATTTCGCATAGACCAAATCAACAATTAATATATGCAATTATAAATCAACTAAACTAAACTTATCTGAGAATTCTGAACATATTCCGGATCCTGAGCTGATCCATGATCCTGAGCTAACCACAGATCCGACTATAAAATTTGGGCCCTAACAATTGTCCCCAAAATTTGACAGCTGTTTTTATCAATTTCAACTGTTAAATTTTCTAATGATAAACTATTTTCCATGTAGCACCAAAATTTTATGATTTAGCATCGGCTAAAATTGACATATTTACGAGAATAGATCAGTCCTTCGATTCTGGGGATATACTGATAGACCTGCATTGTTAATATTATCCTGAAAATAAATTCAGAAGTTCTGGCGACAAGGCCTCAATAAACTGGCGACTAGGCCTAAGTAAACTGGCGACAAGGCCTAAGCAAACTGGCGACAAGGCCTAAACAAACTGGTGACAAGGCCTAAACAAATTGGCGACAAGGCCCTTAGAAGAGGTGAAAACCCCTTAAACCTTAGGAATAAACTGGCGACAAGGCCCTTGGAAGAGGTGAAAACCCCTTAAACCTTAGGAATAAACTGGCGACAAGGCCCTTTGAAGAGGTGAAAACCCCTTAAACCTTAGGAATAAACTAGTGACAAGGCCCTTAGAAGAGGTGAAAACCCCTTAAACCTTAGGAAATGGTACGTTTACCATAAACTTGAGATTCAAACCAATAGCTGAGGATAACGAGGTAACAAGTCACTATATTTCATGTGCTGGCCCCGCCTCTCGAACCATGGCCGAATAAACGTGCGCTACAGGCGATCTTAAGAAGAGGTGAAAACCCATTAAACCTTAGAAGGCATTGAATAATACCTTAATTGGTGGCAAGGCCCAAAGAAATTGGCGACAAGGCCCAAATAAACTGGCAATAAGGCCCAAATAAACTTCATTCCATGTGGGGATACCACATGTCTTCAAGCTACAAAACACTCAAATCTAGGTGAGGGGTGGGTGTTAGCCTTGCTACTACCCCTCCGATGCTTAAGTCAGTAACATGATAAAGGAATAATAATATTGAAAATGAATAAAAATGTAAATTCGAATACATACCTTTGTTGTTTAACATCACTGTTAAATTTCTCTGGATAGCAATTATCTTCGGGATAGAAATCTTACATAAAATATTTTTTGAGGTGAATAGCATACCAAGCCCTTGGTAATGGGTCACCATCCAAAGTAGACAATCTGTATGCCCCATTTCCTGCTTCTGACTCAATCAAGTAAGGACCTTCCCACTTTGCTGCAAGCTTTCCATCCGCAGGATTTGTAGTATTCTGAAAAGCTTTTCGGAGAACTAAATCCCCTTCTTGAAATCTACGAACCCTGATAATCTTGTTGTAGGACTTTGCTATATTTAGCTGGTAAGAGGCCATTCTGATCTTTGCTAAATCCCTGGGTTCTTCTACTGCATCTAGATCTTCAAGTTGACTTTGAGTATTATCCTCAGGATTCTGATGACTGACTCTAGCTGTAGGGATAACCATCTCTGTCGGGATAACTGCTTCATCTCCAAATACTAATGAGAAAGGAGTCTGACCAGTAGCATTCTTTGAAGTGGTTCTATCCACCCAAAGAACAAAAGGTAGTTCCTCGGCCCACTTTCCTTTCTTAGACCCCGACTTTTTCTTCAGGTTATTAATTATGATTTTGTTGCTTGACTCGGCCTGACCATTAGCCTGAGGATGGACAGGTGTTGCAGTGATCATCTTGATTCCCCAACTGGCACAGAAGTTAGTTGTTCTCTTGCCAATGAACTGCGAGCCATTGTCACACACTATCTCTGCCGGGATTCCAAATCTTGTCAGGATATTGCGCTTGATGAATAAGATAACTTCTTTCTCTCTGACTTGAACAAAGGCTTCCGCTTCAATCCACATCGAGAAGTAATCCGTCATAGCCAGCATAAAGACTTTTCCTCCTGGAGCTCTTGGTGTTTTCCCCACAATATCCATACCCCACTTCATGAAAGGCCAAAGGGATATAATAGGATACAAGGGTTCTGCTGGCTGGTGCAAAATGTTGCTATGTCTCTGGCATGCATCACATTTCAGGGAATAATTCATAGCATCCCTCTTCATCGTTGGCCAAAAGTATCCAGTCCTCAGGATTTTGGAGAATAGTGCTCTGCCCCCATTGTGATTCCCACAGTCTCCTTCATGGATATCCTGAAGAACTTCTTGAGCTTCTGCCAACTCCAAGCACATAAGATATGGTATTGCAAGTGATTTCCTGTATAATATATCATTCATTATAGTATATGGGATTACCTTTGTGCAAAAAGCCCTTGGGTTTTCATCATTGGGGATAACTCCATCCTGAATATATCTCTTGATTTGGATAATCCAAGATTTTTCGTTATCTTCAGGATTTTTGACTCCCATATCTTCATCATCGTCTGATATTTTGTTGACACCTTGCTCTTCTATTGTTAAGCTCAGGATACGTATGATAGGAATCTTGACACCTTCCAGCATCCTGAAG
Organism: Bidens hawaiensis; assembly: GCF_021521415.1. NCBI lineage: Eukaryota > Viridiplantae > Streptophyta > Magnoliopsida > Asterales > Asteraceae > Bidens > Bidens hawaiensis. The sequence continues at coordinate 69,749 of NW_027497936.1, read as the reverse complement.
GATGAAGCTAAATATGCTAGAGCATCTGCTTCAACATTCTCTTTTCTAGGCACCTGTGAAATATCAAACATTTCGAAATACTTTGCTAGTTTTTTGACTAGCTCTAAATATTTCATTAGTTTTTCTCCTTTAACAGTATATGAACCTTTAAAAGGATTAGTTAATAATAATGAATCAACATGTAGTTGAATAAACCAGATTTTTATGTCGATTGCTAGTTGTAACCCAGCTATCAAAGCTTCATATTCTGCCTCATTATTTGTGGCTTGAAATCCGCAGGATAGGGATTGAGGTTTAATGTCCCCCTGTAGCGATTTCAGCAAGATTCTGAGACCTGTTCCTCTAACATTTGAAGCACCAATAGTGTATAGAGTCCACTTATCTTTGGTTTCTTCAAGTTGTTGGACTTCCAAGTCTGCTTCTTCTTTAAGTTCACTGGTGAAATCAGCCACAAAGTCTGCTAATGCCAAGGATTTGATGGCAGTTCTAGGTTCATATGTTATATCATATGCACTTAGCTTCACAACCCATTTTGCCATTCTACCTGACATTTCTGGTTTTCTCAAAACACACTTAATAGGGTAATTAGTTTTAACACATATCGGGTGAGTTTCAAAATAGTGTCTAAGTTTTGTAAATGCCATAATAAGTGCTAAAATTAATTTCTCAAGATAAGAATACCTGGTTTTAGCATCCAATAGACTTTTACTTACATAATAGATGGGATGCTGTTGACCTTGGAGATCCTTGGCTAAAACTCCACTTACAGCATTATTTGATACAACTAAATATAGAGATAGAGGTTCACCTTCTTCGGGTTTTACCAGTAGAGAAGCAGAAGAAAGATAAGCTTTTAAGGACATCAAAGCTTCCTCATGCTTACTGGTCCATTCGAATTTCTTATTTTTTCTCAGGACATCATAAAATTCTTTGCACTTTTCGGAGGATTTGGATATGAATCTGTTGAGTGCCGCTATCCTGCCAATTAGCCTTTGAACATCCTTGACTGATACTAGGGATTTCAGATTCAGGATAGCTTGTATCTGCTCTGGACTCGCCTCTATCCCCCTTTTGGTGACCATGTATCCTAAGAATTTGCCAGCCTTCACTCCGAAATGGCACTTTGCAGGGTTTAACTTCATGTTGTATTTGTCGAGGATATCAAATGCAGTCTTGAGATCTTAGAGATGATCCTCAGCTTTCTTGGACTTCACCACCATATCATCAATATAAACTTCCATCGTGTCCCCCAGTTGCTCTTTGAACATCATGTTAACTAACCTCTGATAGGTTACACCTGCATTTCTAAGGCCAAAGGGCATAGCAATCTATACTATATAATAAACAAAGCTTTCTAAGTGCCACATGTCATCACCATGGTGATCCTTACAAATCCCCCCCCCTCATATTAAATACATTTCTCTTTCTTATTAATAATTCTTATTTCATTTTTTTTTCTTTTTAATCTTTAATTTTCTCTCTTTAATAACTGTTTCCTAATTTGAAAACTTAAAACCAACATAAATATATTATTTTGTTTCATATAATTATATTGTGTTAGTTATTAATATTTGGTTTTTATAATTAACTAATTTTAACGTTGATTTTGAATAATGATTCCAAAAATGAAGGTTTTAAATATATTATATTTGTTAATTAATATTGAGGTTTTATAAAAAATGGTATTATTGGATGAAGAGAAAAGATTAATTTAAAATTTAAATTTCAATAAACTTTAACTTATCAAATATATATGATATTTACTAAATTACATGTTTTTTCTTTCAAATCCTCAAAAGACAAATTTACTATTGATGTATGTGTTTATGTTAATTTATAACTAGTTAAAGTATCAAGTATGGTTCGGGTTAAAACATTTTATGATTAGAATGACTTTCGGTCCACGGGTGAGTTAAAAAAGAGACATTTACAACTTCTTTTTTGAATTGACTATCGAATCAACGCATCATTTATGTTAAGTATATCATTTAAAATTCCACATAAATATATAAACACTAGACTACATGTTTTGGTTTTTTTCAGAAGGATAAATCAACTTCTTTCCTTAGAAATGAAAATGTTAGACATTAACACACTGTTAATTAGATGATAAATTGCCTTTGTATATCCTTCTATTATTAAAGATTTCAAATATATACATTTCTTTAGTGAACGAGATATACTTGTATAAAAAAAATAAGGTCGTTCAAGAAATTAGCAAATGTTTGTTATCCATATTTTCGGGGGATGAAAAATATTACCATTATTCATATGGTATCTATCATGCATTGAATGATACATTACAAGAAAATATTAGTTTCTTGATGTTTTAGATGGCCTTAAAATCTAAGATTGTCAAGTTATAGGTTAGTCCTGAAAGACGATGTTGAGGCGAAAATACATGTGAAAATAAAATACAATATGATAACCGTGTTATAGAAGCGAAAATCATATCCGGAAGTAATACTGGAATTAACACTTTTATTCTTATAAAGAAATTTTCTACACCTTTAGATAAAATGATTAATTTTAAAGAATGAAATTTTCAATTATTTTTTGTTTGCATTTAAGATTAATAAAAGTTAACGCCAGTCATTATAGATGGTTGGTTTGTTTTTTAAAAAAAATATTTTAATTCGTGGCCAGTTATGCGTTGCATATTAAGAGTTAAAAACACAAACAATGTGAAACTACTAAGTTTTGATATAGGACGTAAAGTTATAAATAAAACTATAAATATTGTGTACAAAGAAATATTTAGAGATTATTAAAATTTCTAACTTTTTATTTTCATATTGTGTAATGTGTAATTTACTTTACCGTATAATATCTTTTTATATATGTTGAACATTTGTATTTGACATTATGTTATTATTTAAATAAATTTATTTATTTCAACCCCTGTAGCACACGAGTAACTAACCTAGTATAACAATAAATACCTGTGAGAGTCATGAAGGCCGTGTCTTCTTGATCTGAGGGCTCCATTTGGATTTGCTGAAATCCTGAGGATGCATCCATAAATGTCAGCATTTCGTGGCCAGCTGTAGCATCTACCATAAAATCTATGTGTGGTAGAGGGAATGGATCTTTTGGACAAGCTTTATTCAAGTCTGTGAAATCCACAAACCCTCCATTTTCCATTCTTTTTCTGTACAACCACCACATTTGCTAACTATCGGGGATATTGAACTTCCCTAATCATTTTTGCCTTCAACAGTCTTTCAACTTCTTCTTGGATGATTATGTTTCTCTCAGGTGCAAACTTTCTTCTTTTTTGATGTATTGGCCTGAAAGAATTATCAATTCCAAGTTTATGTGTTATAATATCTTTGGAAATACTTTTCATATCTTCATTTTTCCATGAAAATGTTGACAATCTCGACTTGAGGAAATTGAGTAGCTTTGACTCAACATCCCCAGTAATGCTCGTTCCTATCAGCACTTTGACTTCAGGATCCTCGGGATAAGGAAGTACTTCTTTAATTTCTTGTACCCTGGCCTCCATTACGTCTCGTGCTGGCTTCTGTAATTGCTATGCCTGTTGGGATTTGGCAGTGCACTTCATAGAAGAGGTGTAGCAATTCTTTGCATCATGTTGATCACTGATGATTTTGATAACTCCCCACGGACTTGGGAGTTTCACATATTGGTGATTGGTGAAGGGGACTGCTTTCATGTCGTGTATCCAGGGCCTACCTAATATAAAATTGCAACATGACAAACAGTCAATAACACAAAATTTTTATATTTTATTTACCCCTTCGACGTATACTGGGAGTTTTATTTCCCCAATAGTGCTCTTAGTCTCTCCGCTGAATCCAACCAATACTGAGGAACTGGGAATGATCTCATCCTCAGGAATATTCATCTTTCTCAGCACATCTAGTTGAATAATGTTGACAGAGCTTCCACCATCTACGAGGATCCTGCGCACATAATGGTTAGCCACATATAATGTTATTACCAAACTATCATGGTGAGGCTCCTGAATGTCGACTCTATCGCTTTCATCGAAGGTCATGGTCTTTGCTTGAGTGAGATTGGATGTCTTTGTTGGTCTATCAACCACTTCTAACTTCCTTTGATCAGCATTTCTTTTTGCAGCGGAATAAGGGGTTCCAGAGATGTCAGATCCTCCGGATATGAACATGATTGTTCTTGCATCTGTTGGTGGAGGAGTCACCTTTTCAGGAATATTTTCAGGATTTTGTTCCTTTCCCTTCTTCCGGCCAAGTAGCTCTTTCAAATGGCCTTTGCTGAGAAGATAGTTAATCTCCCTTCTAAGTGCAATGCAATCATTAGTCAAGTGCCCAAAGTCTTCGTGGAAGGCACACCACTTTGATTTGTCTTTGTAGGATCCTTGTTTTTCCTTCTTCTTTGGCCACCTGGCTTTTTCACCTAAATCCTGCATGGCACACATTAATCCACCAATATCAACAGAAAAACAATATTCAGAGACCTTAGGATATTCTTCATCTTCTTCATCATCTACTGCATTGATCCTTGGTTTATCAGGCTTATAGTAAGGCTTTGATCGGTATGATTTTCCCGGGGATTCGGTCTTCTTGTTCGTCTGATCGTACTTCGGGATACCGATCTTATAGTTTTTCTTATCATCTTCTAGCCTGATAAACCTCAGAGCTCTGCTTCTTGCTTCGTCTAATGACCTGCATGGAGTCATAACAAGATCATCATAGAAAGAGGAGCCTTTTTCTACCCCCAACTTAAGAGCTTCCACTGCCGAAGCCGGGTTTAGATTTGGAATTTCCAGTGAATCCTTGCTAAACCTGGTAATAAAATCTCTCAAGGACTATCTAGGATTCTGGGTAACCCTGTAAAGATCACCTGTCATTTTCTCAAATGTTCTACTGCAAGAAAACTGGTTATTGAACAAGTTAATTAAATGAGAAAAGGAAGTGATAGTATTAGGAGGATTACTCAGTATCCATTTCTTGGCCACTCTGGTCAAGGTAGACCCAAATCCCTTGCAAAGACACGCTTCCTTGATTTCCATAGGGATTGGGTTGATCTCCATACGCTCTCTATACTGTGCGACGTGTTCCTCAAGATCCGTTGAACCATCGTACAGTTTCATATTTGGGGTTTGAAACCGTTTTGGGATCTGTACGTCACCAATTGATGGCACAAATCGGGATATTCTGTGACTATAAGTGGGAACTTCAGCTATGGGATGGATTACACTAGGAACATTTGATATCATGTCCTTAAGCTTCTGTAATTCTCGGGCTAAACTTTAACTTATGCATGCATCCTGTAAAAATCCTTGATTAGCATTAATCGGAATTATATTGAAAGTGTTACCCTTATTAATATTATGAGGAATGGTCTGGGTGTTGTAGCTGGCATTCCCAAACATAGTATTTCCTGGAGTGACAAGTGGAGTGGCGAAGGGTTAGCCTGCATCGGGATAAAGTCTCCCTGGTGCACATCAGGGCATCCTGCAAACTGCTGAGTCTGAGCAAATGGTTGTTGAGGATTGAAGAGCCCTGATTGAGGCATTCCTGAGAATCCTGCCTGTTGCGAAAATCCTGAGGATACCACCTGCTGATAATGACCTGAGGATCCTGTCTGGTGGGACAATCCTGAAGATCCGGACAGCTGGAACGATCCTGTGGGTCCTGCTTGCTGCGACAATCCTGAGGATAACACCTGTTGATAAGGACCTGAGGATCCTCCCTGCTGCGACAATTCTGAGGATAACGCCTGCTGATAAGGACTTGAGGATCCTCCCAGCTACGACAATCCTGAGGATCCTGCATGTTGAAACGGCCCATCAAAGGATGCATGCAAGTATCCTTGGGATCCAGACGAGTACAATCATGCAGACCCTGATGTTGGAAGAGCGAGGATCCAGGGTTGTACGCCGTGGTTGATTCCGGACGCACCAATCCTGAGGATCCTGGAGGAGTGAAATACAGAGATCTCGGGATTAATGGTGGGAATTCTTCCGCCGGCTTCTTGGCTTTTCTAATATCTTCCAGTTCATTCACCAGCATCTGGTTGGTCTTGTTCTGGCGATCCATCTGTTCCAGTAATCTCTTATATAAAGACAAAAGTTCATTATTAGATACCATAATGGGATCCTGGGGAGATGGTCTCGTTCCCGCGAACACCGGAGTGACAGCTTTCTTCAGAGTGTTGTCAGGTTTCTTTGAGATACCACCAGCAGGAAGAGGAGGCATAGAAGGCCTCACAGAGGAATCCGAAGCCGCGACAGAAGAAGAAACAATTTTTGGTTGGGTAGACATGTTGGGGATATTAAAAGTAGGGTTTAGATTGATGGTTAATAATGATCAAAGCACCGATTGCCCCACGGTGGGCGCCAAATTGTTTCGGTCAAAAATTAACAAAGTAACTTTTGATCAAATTAGTACGTGAGGTTGAGTGCTTGATGGTAAAATGAGTGAACACAACGATTTGATTACGAGGGAAAAAGCCATTGATTATGATAATCTCCAGCACAAAAAACCCTCGGACGGTGAAAATTATCACCATCACTTTTATTAATAGTAAAAGGGTGATTACAAGTGGTGGAGCTGATAGAAAATTGAATGCTAAGTGTTACAGTGATTGCTAGTAGCTAAGTAGTGAGAGTGTGTGTTCTAAACGTATCTATCAGCTCGTTTAAATAAGAAAAAGTTACAACTGAAATTCCGAATAATCCGGAAACCCTAGACTAATTCTTCCATGATCCGTTGCTTGCCCACGTTCAAGTTGACGAAGTTCAAATAATATCCGTTGCAATCCCACGTTCTTAGAGTCACATTAATCACGTGGTCCTATCTGCAAAACAAACAAAAATAATAACAGACAGTTGGATATCCCGAAGTATAATCCTCAGAATACTTGTATCGGCAGGATAGGCTGAAATCCCTAACTAACTCTCCGAGTATCCCGGAATGAAAGAGTCTTCCAATATAGCCATTGGGGCACTCTTCTTTGAGTCTATCCACGTTCATCAACGTTCATCCCACGTCTTTGACCGATTCTTTTGGGAGTTACTCATCAAACGTGGTCCCACACGTGCTAATATTAACTATAAGTGCGAGATTTCAGCATACAGTCAATATTTGACCATTAACCATTACTTGGCCCTTAATCATAACGGTTATAGCTCATTCCACACGTTTTATGCAACCACCAACCGTGTATTTCGCATTGACCAAATCAACAATTAATATCTGCAATTATAAATCAACACCAAGAGAGAAATATATATTTATTAGCATTAATACTCAGGATACTAACTTATCTGAGAATTCTGAACATATTCCGGATCCCGAGCATATTCAGGATCCTGAGCTGATCTAGGATCCTGAGCTAACCACAGATCCGACTATAAAATTTGGGCCCTAACAATAAGCATTCAGTTTTAGGCTTTCGAAAATTAGGGTATTACATTAATACTATATATTTTTTATGTTTATTGTTATAACATGAATCGTTGTTTATAAAAAGTAGTTTGTATATTTCGTTATTTCTTAAGGCTTGCGGGCCTTTTTATTTCGGCTCGGCCGAGATATTAAAATTCTCGAAGACAGCCCTGATTCTGACATCTTTATGTATAATTGTCTAATAACCATAATATATTATTGTTAAAATATACTTTTTAGGATAAGAAGGAAGTTACATGCCTAGATTTGCTGGTACCCCTATACCATGTAGTCTTGCATTAAAAGTCACATGTATATTCTTTAAGAGAGGACAACAGAGGGGTACACGATAATGACACGTTATCCATGGAAATTTTCTTTTTATTTTAAAAAATAATGATTTTCTGATTCTGACTCTTTATTTTCTCAAGAAAGAAAGTAAGAAATTATCTTTTGCTCTCTTTCTCAACTTTTTATTATTGTCACTATATTCTTTTATTTAAAAAAATGCATATGAAATTTATGGTTTGACCCTACAACAAGTACCCTATGCATAATTTTATTTCTTATCACCTAAATTTATTATAGCTTACATGTGTTCTTCAAAAGATTCACTAAATAGTTTACTTTATCTGCATCAAAACTCAAATGAATGTCAACTTGTTTGATGCCCTGCTTCGTTCAAGAAACCCTTTATTATATAAGCACATCCTAAACAGATATGGGTACTCTTATGTAAGGAGATGAAAATATTAGAACCAAAGACATGTTAGGATTTCTTTTTAATTCAAAAATCTGTAGAAGATAGACGCTTTTAACAAATGAAGGAAGTTAGCAATTTGGAACTTGAACGTGTGTAGATCTGAATATCGCGTGTATTAAACGAGATGGAGAGATCTGACCGTTTGCATGGAGGGACCAAAACATGTTTGTACTCCTTGTTAGAAGGGAGGGGATTCTTCTTCATTTTCATTCTCGATCAACACCACTCCACAAGTGTCATTCATGCCTTTAAACTATGGATGTGTGCTTGTAGGCACTATGGACTTAGTGAAAGTACGGAGGGAACCAGGGGCTGTTGTTGTGGTGGCATGTCGTCGGAGCGGTCGTAATTAGTAAAGGAATACTAGTATGTGTATTGTTGGTTAAAAGCAGTCATCACGGAATATTCAGAAGAGTCAGAAAAAGGTTCTGGCGATAGAACGCCAAAGAATCTGAACTGGGTTGGTGCCTGTTTACCGGAACATTGGACGAACAACAACAAGAACCTTTTGCCGGAGATAACGGCGGCGGCGATGTATTTGATGGTGGTCGTTGGCCATTCTTTAGAGGCTGTGGGTGGAAACCTTTTGCCGAAGCTTAAAGTCCCATGGATGGTGCCAATGTTGAAACCCTAGATGATATTATAACATGGATTCAAGATGTGCTCTTAGAATGACCAAAGAGATATATGTGTTGTTCATTTGTTTATTAATGTTCTAATGAGAATGATAGAATGAGTGATACAATATGTTATAATTAGTTGGTGATATATGCAAGAGAGTGGTGATAAATGGGGATAATGGGATAAGGCTCAAGTGATACAAGTTAGTCTGCCCTCTCATGTTATTTTCCCTCCCTTTATATAGGGGATGAGATAAGTTTATTTTATCATATGGACATATTCTATTTTTACTCTTCATCCTTTCTCCACTAGTCTCTTCCTTTCCCCGCCGAAGCTTTAGCCTGCTTCCTTTTATCCATCATGCCATGTTGAGCCTCTTGAGACATATGTGTCTTGGGTCCTTCCCCAGGTCAGGTGAATAGTAGTCCTAAGATTCTCTTCTATGCTTAGGTGATCCTTATCTTTATTATTGGGCTTTGTTCCTTGGGCTGCCATCAACTTTCTTTACTTAATGGGCCGTGGGCCACCTCGGGGAGCCCGACTTTGAGGTAGGATCTTAACTAGGAGATTTATTTTTCGAAAGGACAGTGACATATTTCGACCTCTAAAGATTTTTAAATGCATATATATTAGGGGTGTTATTTGGGTTCGTTTTTCAGTTTGGGTTATTCGGGTTTTAAATCTTAAACCGAAAACCAACTCAGATCTCTCACGGTTTTTTCATATTCGGGTTCGCATTTTTTTTCAAGTTTGGGTTAATCGGGGTTTGAGTATCCTAGAAAACAAAAAAAAAAAGAGTAAAGTCCCATTTTCGTCCTTGTGGTTTGACAAATAATGCGAATTTAGTCCAAAAAGTTTATTTTTTACATATGGACCCTCCAGGTTTTTCAATTCTTGCCAATTACATCCAAATCACTAACCCTGTTAAATTTAATCGTTAAGTCAAGGGTATACGTTGTATTTTCACTACTTCTTCATTATAATACTTATTTCAGTGAACTGCGGTTTTCGTCCTTGTGGTTTGTCCAAATCTGCGGTTGTAGTTCAGTAGTTTCAAATTTGCAATTTTGGTCTCTATGGTTGCATTTCACTTGCAATTAAACCTGAATTCACTAATCTCCTTAAGTCTGGTAGTTAAACCTATCAGTGTGCCCTTCACGTGAGGGGCAGTTTTGTCCTTTTTTTGTCCTTTTTCCCAAATACACCTCAGCCCCTCACGTGAGGGGGCTTGCGAATTAAGATTGAGGTTTATTTGGGCGAAAAACAATAAAATTGGTCGTCACCTAAGGGGAACACAGATGGTTTAACGACCAGACTTAACGGTGTTAATAAATTCGGGTTTAATTGCAAGTGAAATGAAACTACAAGAATGAAAATCGCAAATTTGATAAGAACGAAAATTGCAAGCTTGAAACAATTGGACTAAAACCATAAATTTTGACAAACCACAAGGACAAAAACCTCAATTCACTGAAATAAGTATTATAATAAAGAAAGAGTGAAAAGACATGTGTACCCCTAACTTAACGATTAAATTTAACGGGGTTAGTTGTTAGGGCACAGAAATTTGACACTGTGGATACGTTATCCCGACATATGTCTGGATCAATTATCCTTAGCATGTATTCCAGATCATATCAGGATCAAGGATCCTCGGTATTTATTACTAATTAACTGTTGTTCTCATGTGTAGTCTTGTATTTAGCAGGTGTAACTGTTAGAAGACTCAATTTATCCACTAACTTGCAGTCAAGAAGATATGGCACATGGTCAAATGGATGTAACACGTTTAGTGGGGATAATGGCGGATTTATAGGACTTATTGTTTGGTCACAAATAACAGAGTACTGAGGATATGTTATTCTTGAAAACGTGTCTGGATCAATTATCCTTACGAAGAGCTCCAGGATTATATCGGGATCAAGGATCCTCGGTACTTGGTGTTGTTAACGGTTGTTTCTTATATGAAGGTTGATATTTATCAAGAGCAACGGCTCTGAAACTTAGTCCACCACCTATTTCGCTACCCGGACTTCTATAACACGTGGTCAAAGGCGTGGATGAAGATAATGGGAAGGTGGCGGATTTATAGAACTAGTTTGTTAGGTTTTATTCTTGTTAAATACTGAGTTCTATGATCAAATTAGGTCACTTTGACACACTCACATACAAAGCCACATTTATTGACGGCTGACAATCATAAACACCCTGTCAAGAACTCTCTCTAGCAGTTCATACACACACACTTAGATATTCTTGTATTCTTTGATCATAAACTCCACCTTTGTAACCCGATTTTTACATTAATAAAGTGGTGATAGACGATTTGTCATCACCTGGGGTTTTTTTCCTTTGATCTGAACAAGATCAAGGGGTTTTTCCTCGCAACAAATCACGTTGTTCATCTCAATTTTGTTCATACAATCGTTATTGTCATCATAGCACTATACCTCACAATTACAGATTTGGATACAATATCCTTAGTAGAGTTTTGTCCAAAACAATTGGGCGCCTACCATGAGGCAATTGGTGCTATAATTCAGAAAATACCCTATCGATTTTCAACTTTTTCCATCAATACCACTCTCAATGGCGTCTCAGTCAACCTCTTCTTCATCAACCATGCCAACTTCGGTTCCTCTCTCCTCAAGAACTTTTCCGCCGATGCCTCCGCCAATCACGGGAGCACCACGGGCTACTGCTGTTGGGAACAAGACACAACTACCAGTCTTCTAGAGCTCGAAAATTACCGCTACTACTTCGGCAGTTAGTACTAACAATGATGTTTCTAATATGTTTTCATAGGTTAAAGCATACATGGAGCAACAGAAAAGACTAACCAGAGGATCCTTCGGGATATAGAAGATCTCAAGAGGACTAAGAGGCCGGCAGAGGATCAGACTCCTCTAGTGCCTAGGATGCTGGATTTCACTACTCCAGGATCCTTGGCTCAACATGCGCAGGGATCATCCATCCTCCAACCGGGGTCCTTGGGTCAGCTAGTTCAAGGATCCTTAAATTTTCAGCAAGGATCATCTATCCTTCAACCGGGATCCATGGGTCAGTTAGCTCAAGGATCCTCAACTTTTCAGCAAGGATCACCCATACTTCAACCGGGGTCCATGGGTCAGTTAGCTCAAGGATCCTCAACTTTCCAACAAGGATCATTCATCCTTTAACCGGGGTCCTACAGGTCATATCTTCAAGGATCCCTCAACTCTCAACCATTGGGATCCTTTGTCCACAATCAAGGATCCTTCTTCCAGGTTCAAGGATCCTCAGGGATTCAACATCAACGATACTCTAAGGTACATGAAGAAGATATAATCCCCATGTAGACCATAGCTTCTGGTGGACCAACTCCTGTAGCAGACGCTTCTTACCTTAGCCACTCTTTTGGAATGCAGACCTTTACACAACAAAGAGGTAACACGTATGATCCTATATCCGTAAATGCTAACCATGGTTCCATGCAGGATGCAGGTATCAACCAAGCTATGGCTAAAGAACTGCAGAAACTCAAGGATATGATATCCAGCGTACCAGGGGTGATCCGTCCAATTCCTAAGATGCCGGAGGGAAGCCACAAATTGTCCAGATTTGCTCCACCAATCTGTGACGCAGAGATCCCAAAACGCTTTCAAACCCCCAACATGAAAGTGTATGACGAGACCACTGATCCTAAAGAGCACGTATCTCGATACAGAGAAAGGATGGAAATCAACCCGACACCTGAGAGGCTCAATGAGGCTTGTTTGTGCAAAGGTTTTGGAGCCACACTATCAGGATCTGCTTTGAAATGGCTGCTAAGTCTTGCTCCCATTTCTGTTACTTCTTTCTCACATTTAGTTAACTTGTTCAACAGTCAATTTTCCTGTAGCAGGAAATTTGAGCGGTTAACTAGTGGTTTATACCGCGTTATCTAACCCACTGATGAATCCCTTAGGGATTTTGTTACAAGGTTTGACAGGGAAGCTCTATAAATCCCTAATCTTGACATGACTACTGTTGTTGAAGCATTCAAGATGGGAATTCAGAAGGTCTTCCCCTTTTATGATGATCTTGTGAAGACTCCTTGTAGGACTTTAGATGAAGTAAGGAACAGAGCATTGAGGTTCATACGGCTGGCAGATGACAAAAAGATCCAGGAATGGTTAGGGGCTCAAACGAAGAAAGAATCCCCTGACAAGAATAAAGGATTCTCATACAGAAACAACAATTCGAAGCCATACTCCAAATTTAACAATCAAAACGTTCGAGCTGTTGAAGAAGACGATGATAATGATGAGGATTACCCCAGCATTTTAGAATATTGCTTCTCCGTAGACACCCATGGCTTGATTTGTGCCATGAAGGATCTAGGGGAGAAGGCAAGGTGGCCCCGAAAGAACGAGAAGTCAACCACCTTCAAAGACAAATCCAAATGGTGTGCCTTTCATGAGGATTTTGGCCACATGACGGACGATTGCATCGGTTTGAGGAGGGAAATCAGATACCTCCTAAGAAAGGGCCACTTTAAGGAACTATTAGGAAGAAAGAAGTCTTGGATCCAGGATCCTGAAGAGGCTCCCCAAAAAGCAACTCTGCCCCCACCAGATGCGCAAGTGATTAACTTCATTTCCGGTGGCTCAGACATATGTGGAACTTCTTTCTCAGCAGCTAAGAGGCTGGCCATGGAGACCAAGTTGGATAACGGGGAACGACCGGTTATATCCAGCACCACAGCAGACAAAAGGATCTTCTTTGATGAAGAAGATAAATCAAGCATCCAGGATCCTCATCGTGACGGTTTGATTGTTACTTTGTTTATTGCTAACCATTATATACTTAGGATCCTTGTTGATGGTGGAAGCTCGGTCAACATCATCCAACATGATGTCCTTCAGAAGATGAACATCCCAGATTCAGAAATCATCCCGAGGACGTCGGTGTTAGTTGGCTTTAGCGGCGAAACCAAGAAGACATTGGGGGTATCAAACTCCCAATATACATCGAAGGGTTAAATTCTTACCAAAAATTTTGTGTTATAGATAACCTTTCTTATTGCAATGTTGTTTTAGGCAGGACTTGGCTACATGGGATGAAGGCAGTGGCCTCTACTTACCATCAATGAATCAAACTACTAACTCCGTGGGGAGTAGTAAGGATATATGGTGACCAAGTCGAAGCCAAGAACAACTATTCTTCATCAATGAAGCCTGCAGCTAAACAGACGATAGCGTAGCAACCACAGCAACATCCTAGGGACGTGCTGGAAGCTCGGGAGAAAGACATAAAGGAGGTGCCCTTGGATCTCGAAAATCCAGATGTGAAGGTGTTCCTAGGAAACAGTATCCCTAGTGAGATCGAGGAGGATATAATATCCTTCCTAAAACAAAGAAAGTACGTTTGCCTTAAAACATTCAGACATGACAGGTTTTTCTAAGGAGGTAATTACTCACAAGTTAGGCCTTGATTTATCTATTAAACCCGTCCATCAGAAGCGAAGGAAATTCACTCCTGAGAGGAACACGATCATACAAGAAGAAGTTGAAAAACTTCTTAAGGCCGGTATGATCAGAGAGGTTAAGTATCCTCGATGGTTAACTAATGTGGTTGTTGTTTCTAAAAAGAATGGAAAGTGGAGGTGTGTGTCGATTTTACTGATTTAAACAAGGTATGCATTAAGGATCATTTTCTGTTACCACATATAGATTCCAAGGTGGATGCAACGACAGCATGAGATGCTCACCTTTATGGATGCTTCCTCTGGATTTCAACAAATTCAGATGGAACCATCTGATCAAGAGGATACGACGTTCATGACTCCTACTGGCATATAATGTTATATTGCTATGCCATTCGAACTAAGAAATGCAGGGGCAACATACCAAATATTGGTGAATATGATGTTCAAGGATCAATTAGGCAAAACTATGGAAGTCTATATAGATGACATGGTGGTGAAGTCAAAGAGAGCCGAGGATCACCTCAGAGATCTTGAAGAAGCATTCAATATCCTCGACTAGTATAACATGAAACTGAACCCGTAAAAATGCCATTTTGGTGTTAAGGAAGAAAGTGTCTAGGATACATGGTGACTAAAAGAGGGATAGAAGCAAGCCCTGAGCAGATAGAAGCCATCATCAATCTAAAATCCCCTTTGAATGCGAAGGATGTCCAGAGGCTGACTAGCCGCTCTCAACAGATTCATTTCCAGATCCCCAGAGAAGTGCAAAGACTTCTATGACATCCTTAGGAAAAAAAAAGAAGTTCGAATGGACAGAGAAGCATGATGTCGCCCTTAAAGCCTTAAAGGATTACTTATCCTCAGCACTAGCTCTGATGAAGCCTGTGGATGGAGAATCCTTATATCTATACTTAGCGGTTTCATGTAATGAAGTAAGTGTCGTCCTCGTTAAGGATCATGAAGGTGAACAACATTTCGTTTATTATGTAAGTAAAATTCTTTTAGATGCAGAAGCCAAGTATTCTCATTTAGAAAAATTAATCCTTGTTTAGCTTATGGCTTCTACTAAATTGAGACATTACTTTGAAACACATACTATTATTTTGAGAACTAATTATCCTGTTAAGAATGTGCTTAGAAAACCAGAGTTGTCAGGAAGAATGGCCAAGTCGGCTATGAAGCTGAGTGCATATGATATTCAGTATGAGCCTAGAACAGCCATCAAATCGCAAGCACTAGCAGACTTTGTGGCTGATTTTAGCAATGATATGCAAAAGGAAGCTGATCTAGAGGTCCAGCAACTAGAATAAACCAAGGATCCTTGGATCCTCTTCACAGATGGAGTATCCAATGTAAGAGGGACAGGATTAGGTATCCTACTGAAATCGCCACATGGGGACATATGACCCCAGTCTATTGCCTGTGAATTCCAAGCAACGAACAATGAGGCAGAGTATGAATCTCTGATCGCAGGTTTACAATTAGCTAAAGCCAAGTATTCTCATTTAGAAAAATTAATCCTTGTTTAGCTTATGGCTTCTACTAAATTGAGACATTACTTTGAAACACATACTATTATTTTGAGAACTAATTATCCTGTTAAGAATGTGCTTAGAAAACCAGAGTTGTCAGGAAGAATGGCCAAGTGGGCTATGAAGCTGAGTGCATATGATATTCAGTATGAGCCTAGAACAGCCATCAAATCGCAAGCACTAGCAGACTTTGTGGCTGATTTTAGCAATGATATGCAAAAGGAAGCTGATCTAGAGGTCCAGCAACTAGAAGAAACCAAGGATCCTTGGATCCTCTTCACAGATGGGGTATCCAATGTTAGAGTGACAGGATTAGGTATCCTACTGAAATCGCCACATGGGGACATATGACCCCAGTCTATAGCCTGTGAATTCCAAGCAACGAACAATGAGACAGAGTATGAAGCTCTGATCGCAGGTTTACAATTAGCTAAATGCATGAGGATCAGGTATCTTTAAGTATATATAGATTCATTGTTGATTGGTAACCACTTTAATGGCTCAAATGTTGTTAAATGAGAAAAAATAATTAAATATATAGATGTTATGAAGGAATTAGCAAAATCCTTCGAATTGTTTAGCATTGTACAGGTACCAAGGGAAGAAAATGTTGGGGCAGATGCTTTGGCAAATTTAGCCTTATCTTTGAAGATCCCGGAAAATACAAAGATCCCAATCATCCATAAACTCTCGCCAGTAATAGGAGGACAAGAAATTGGGGAGACAACAACTGAGAAACAAATTGTACTTTGGGATCTATCATCCTTAAATAGTCAAGGATCCTGGATCCGCCCAATCAAAAAATACATTCAGGATGGAGAAATCCCAGCTACGGAGAATCTGAAATCCTTAAAACTCAAGGTATCACAATACATTTTATTCCATGATATTCCGTATAGGAAATCTCTTGCAGGTCCCTATTTGAGATGCATTGAGGATCCTGAAATACAAGAGGTACTCCAAGACTTCCACGAAGGCGATTGCGGCAACCACAAAGGGGGGAGAGCATTATTCTTCAGGATACTTAGGACTGGGTATTTCTAGACGACGATGAAGAAGGATGCAATGGAGTACTCAAAGAAGTGTGATGCTTGTCAAAGGCATGCAAACATCCTTCATCAGCCAGCAGAACCAATGTATCCTATATCCTTTTCATGGCCTTTCATGAAATGGGGAATGGATATTGTTGGCAAGCTACCAAAGGCATCAGGTGGAAAGGTCTTTATGCTTGCTATGATAGACTACTTCTCTAAATGGATTGAAGCAGAAGCATTCGTACAAGTCCGAGAAAAGGAAGTCATATCCTTCATAAAAAGAAATATTATAACTAGATTTGGTATCCCATCTGAAATTATTTGGGATAATGGATCCTAGTTTATTGGGAAAATAACTACTAACTTTTGTGACAGTTGGGGCATCAAGATGATTTCCTCTACTCCAGTGCATCCTTAAGCTAATGGTCAAGCGGAGTCAAGCAACAAGATAATCATCAACAACCTGAAAAAGAAGCTTGGATCCAAGAAAGGAAAGTGGGTCGTAGAGCTACCTTATGTTATTTGGGCTGACAGGACCACACCCAAGAATGCAACAGGCCAAACACCCTTCTCATTGGTGTTTGGGTCAGAAGCAGTAATCCCTACAGAGATGGTGGTTCCTACAGCCAGAACAAGCATCCGTGATCCTGAGGTCAATAATGAAATACTTCTCGAAGACTTGGATACTGTTGAAGAACTTAGAGACCTAGCCAATATCAGAATGGCAGCTTATCAACAAAGGGTAGCTGGGGCATACAACAAAAGTATAAGGATCAGAAGATTTCAAGAAGGAGATCTTGTCTTGAGAAAAGCCTTCCAGAATACAACCAATCCGGTAGATGGGAAGCTAGCACCCAAGTGGGAAGGTCCTTATTTAATTGAATCGGAGGCAGGAAAGGGGGCATATCATTTGTTTACTATGGAAGGCAACAGGTTACCAAGAGCATGGAATGCTATCTACCTCAAGAAATACTTTTTCTGATCAGGATCAAGTATCCTTTGAGGATCATGTATCACTTATTCATTTTAGATTTTTATTTATTTAAGGATAACATATTCTTAACATTTGTATTTTCCAAGTTTTAAGTAACAATGCAGGATATTAATACGGTATTCAATGATTAAGAGGTTGGCCACCTCTCCTTTATATTTAAGGTACTAAACTATTTCCCTTGGCCTAGCCCACGATTGGGTATGACTCACGATGTTCATATCCTCCAAGGTTTAAAGGTTTTCACCTTTCTCACGAACTAGAGTTTCTACACTCTCGCCTGTAGTGCACGCTATCCAACGTATAGTCTGGGGCAGCGGGACCAGTACACGCTTAGTGGCTGACAATTTCGTTGTTTTCGGCTATATGGAGGATCCTACGATTTATGGTAGACGTACCATACCACCGCTTTATAACATTTTCATGTTATCTTACGTTTGGGCTAAATCCCGGTTTGGGAGAGTCCCCAGTTAACATCCGTATATTGGGCCAGTCCCCAGTTTGGGCTTGTCCCTAGTTTTGGGGCTTGTCCCCAGTTTGGGCTTGTCCCCAGTTGCACGGGCTTTTCCCCAGTGTATTATTTGGGCTTGTCCCCAGCTTAACAGGTTTAACCCCAATTAATCTAATAATTTATTTGCAACAAATATTCTAAGTTCAATTATGAAGATCAAGACTTATGGATTCAAAATCCTTAAATTACTTCTACAAGGATCACAAAAGGGCTATCACTTATGGTAACCTAGGTCTAATTAGACCTTATGGTATGATTTCTACCTATAAGTTTACATTAGTTTAGCTAAAATCCTTATAAACCTTTTTACTTAAGGATTTAAAATCTGAAAGATTATTTTTGCAAGGATATTCTATCCTAAAATTTCTTTTACTCAAGATTATTTCTTGAAACTTTCAATAAAGACAAAGCTATATCAAACAAACTTTCAAAATAACAAGTAATAAGCAAATAGTCAAAAGATTTTGTTCATTAAAAACTTACTAGAAATTACCAAAAGTTAACCCGGACTTCACCATTTAAAACATGGACCATCTATCCTGGTTAAACATGTGTTACTAGCTATTCATGATGTGCAGGGAGACTAAGAGGAGTTGGATATATAGCCGGAACGGAAGTTCCCAAGGAAACTCTATAGATATTTGATAATTATATCTAGCTTGTCAAATCTCATATGTTTTTACAGGAAGTTTGAATTCAAAGGCAAAATGACAGCTGTGATCTTATCACAACTGCCATTTTGGGGGCAATTTTTAGGGAACGGAAATTTGACACTGTGGATACGTTATCCTGACATATGTCTGGATCAGTTATCCTTAGCATGTATTCCAGATCATATCAGGATCAAGAATCCTCAGTATTTATTACTAATTAACGGTTGTTCTCATGTGTAGTCTTGTATTTAGCAGGTGTAACGGTTAGAAGACTCAATCTATCCACTAACTTGCAGTCAAGAAGATAGGGCATGTGGTCAAATTGTTGTAACACGTTTAGTGGGGATAATGTCGGATTTATAGGACTTCTTGTTTGGTCACAAATAACTGAGTACTGAGGATTTGTTATTCTTGAAGACCTGTCTGGATCAGTTATCCTTCCGAAGAGCTCCAGGATTATATCAGGATCAAGGATCCTCGGTACTTGGTGTTGTTAACGGTTGTTTCTTATATGAAGGTTGATATTTATCAAGAGCAACGGCTCTGAGACTTAGTCCACCACCTATTTCACTACTAGACTTCTGTAACATGTGGTCAAATGCGTGGATGAAGATAATAGGAAGGTGGCGGATTTATAGGACTAGTTTGTTAGGTTTTATTCTCGTTAAATACTGAGTTCTATGATCAAATTAGGTCACATGATACACTCACATACACAGCCACACTTATTGATGGCTGATAATCATAACCACCCTGTCAAGAACTCTCTCTAGCAGTTCATACACACATACTTAGATATTTCTGTATTCTTTGATCATAAACTCCACCTTTGTAACCTGATTTTTACATTAATAAAGTGGTGATTTTTTGAGAAAATTACCTAAATAGCCCTTTTGAAGAGAGAGAAAATCAAAACTAGACCGTGAGATTTCATTTTCCAAAAATAGCCCACCAAATCCAACTTCAATGTGACATTGGGATTTTCCCCGTGAGTTTTCTTGAACCAATCAAGATCTACCTTGTGTTTTCCATTCCCACCTACCACGCAAGTTTTCATCCCAAACCTGTCTGAAACGTTACTTTTGACATCAAATCTATCCTGACGAAAACCAACTTTAACGTGATGTTTCAAGCTGTTTTCATCGGCGACGTGAGGTTTCATCTTCATCATCTTCTTCATCTTCATATTCATCACCAATCTCGAATTTTGATAAACAACTGGCCGTATCCAACCTATGGCCAATCTGACCCAATCTCGTTCTCAGCTAGGTTATTACACGAAAATAACCTCGAATTTTGCACACGGGGTTGCTTTTCATGTGGCTCTTAAATGCAGTACTAGTTTTGAAACTAAATGTGTATAAAGCTTGCCTTTGTGTCATGCCAACTGAGTATATTTTGTAAACGTTGAGGGCATTTTTGTCACCTCTTATACTCTTGGGCCTTTCGTTTCTCCAAATGGGTTCGTGATTTAGAGATTTGAATTTCAGCAAAACAGCTGTTTCTAAAGCTTCCATGGTCAAGTTTCTAGACCTGCCCCTTATGACCAAAAAGAAATCTCAGTTTTTATAATTAAAAATACCTTATAAAAAAACATTTTAATTTACCTTAGAAAAACATACTCCATCTCGAATCTCCTCTTTCTCTTACATAGGTGTTATAAACAGTTTGAGCACCTCGTTCAACTGAGGGTAAATAAGATGATAAAGATAAAACTGAAGATGATTAAGGTGATGAAGATGAAGATAAATATGAAGATGAAAATGAAGAAGATGATGAAGATGAAAACTCACGTTGCCGACGAAAACAGCTTGAAATATCACGTTAAAGTTGGTTTTCGTCATGATAGATTTGATGTCAAAAGTAACGTTTCAGACAGATTTGGGATGAAAACTTGCGTGGTAGGTGGGAATGGAAAACACATGACAGATCTTGATTGGTCCAAGAAAACTCACGGGGAAAATCCCAATGTCACGTGGAAGTTGGATTTGGTGGGCTATTTTTGGAAAATGGAATATCACGGGCTAGTTTTGCTTTTCTCTCTCTTTAAAAGGGCTATTTAGCTAATTTTCTCGACGATTTGTCATCACCCGGGTTTTTTTCTCTTTGATCTGAACAAGATTAAGGGGTTTTTCCTCGCAACAAATCACGATGTTCATCTCAATTTCGTTCATACAATCGTTATTGTCATCATAGCACTATACCTCACAATTACATATTTGGATACATTATCCTTAGCAGATTTTTGTCCAAAACATTAGTGATTTGGATGTAATTGGCAAGAATTAGGAAACGTGGAGGGTCCATATGCAAAAAAATAAGCCTTTTGGACTAAATTCGCATTATTTGTCAAACCACAAGGACGAAAATGACACTTTACTAAAAAAACATAAAAAAATAAATAAAAAACTACAATGCTAAAATTAAAACAACATATTCTTCTTTGCTTATAAGAAAAATAATCAAACAACAAACAACATAACTTGATAAAACAATTCAAAGGAAGAGAAACTAACTTGAACCATAATCGTATTCACCCAGTCGTGATTTGGTTGTTTGATTTTGGTTGCTATTAGTAATAATTGGAAAACGTAAATTAATAACAAACAACCGATCCATAATAGTTAGAATAGCATCAGTCAACTGTAGCCAGATTTTGATAGCTTTAGTGGTTCTTATACCTAAAATCATATTTAATTTCAAAACTAAAAGTTTATTCAGGTTTTTCGGCTTGATCCGAAATTTATAAATCAAACTCGAGAACCAACCCGAATTACTTCGGTTCGGGTTTGGGTTCTTCGTGTCAGGTTAGTTCGGGTTCAGGTTTTTTTTAGCTGAGTTTCGGGTAAAAGTGACAACCCTAATATATACCAAACTCAAAAATTCAATTGCATATTTCCACCCCTCTAACTAAAAAAATTGCAAATTTACCAATTTAAATTTATTCTAATAAAAATAGTTTATATAATAACTATTTATCATTCTTTTTACTAAAGTTCTAAATTTTGCATATGTACCCAATTTAACTAATTTTTCGGGTGTTTTAACTTATTTGTGTGTGTGCTCTTTTTTGAAATACCTTTTCTATATTTTGCTAATTATATATGTATTTTATCGTTTGTGTTTGGTTGTGTTATCGCTTCCGCATGACGCTTAAGAGCATTTTTAACTGATCCCTTAAATTTATGTGAGAAGAGTTTGTAAATTATAGATTGTAGTTTTGAGTGATTGTGAGTGTAAATAATAGGATGGAGAGAGAAAAGATATTGAATTTTTGTAAATTTAGGGAAACTTTGTTTATTCCTACTTATTTTTTAAGGAATATTGGATTTTAATAATCCCTATTAAATGGTATTGGCCAATAATAATCCCTATTCATTTTATCGCCACTAGCGGTCCCAAATTCAAAAAAGTTGGCTCCCAATGGTCTCCCGTTGAAAATGACTTAACGGCGTTATATTTTTTTCCGAATTTCAAACTAACTTTTTAGGGCTATTAATCGGAAGGAAGATACGAGTCGAATGATATAAAACTTAGCTCCAAACAATGATCTAAACGACTTGATTTTGGTTAATTGTAAGTTCAAACACCCGAATTGAAGCATTGCTTCGTCATTTTGAAGCACTCTTTTGAACTAAGTTTTACACCAATCGACTCGTATCCTCCGAACGATCAAAAGCCCTAAAACATTGGTTTGAAATTTCGAAAAAACTATAACGCCGTTAAGTCATATTTAACGGAGGACCATTGGGGGCCAACTTTTTTGAATTTGGGACCGCCAGTGGCGATAAAATGAATAGGGATTATTATCGGCCAATACCATTCAATAGAGATTATTAAAATCCAATATTCCTTTTTTTAATATTTGTTGAATTGTGTGAGAATAAGAGAGAGAAAACTTTAATGATAAAGATATACACAAATATATTTAATTGAACAAGAGAGAAATATAGTGTTTTATAGTATAATTATAGAGATAGAGATGAAGCACGTGCTAAAAATACCCTACCAAACTGGCTCATTAAATGTTAAATGTGATCTTAATAATAACAAAGTTATCTCAATATCCATTTGATAAAAAATACAAATCATCCATGAGTCACAAAATCAAAAGTTATTACAGATGTTTCAAATTGCAAGCATTAGATGAATTCTTAGATTTGGGCATGAATCACTATAATCTTAAATATATATAAATGAAATCTTTTAAAGTTTTATGGTTGCTCTTCACATTTTTTCAAACAATAGATTACTTTATTTGTAAATGAAAACTTCTCATGCATTTGACCTAAATTCACGGGTATGGGTCTCACCAAACCCAGATAGCCCTTAAACGGGTTATAGCATTTCATTAAATTAAAAATTAAACTTCCAAATATATGATATGAAAATCTCATAAAATATGGATATGCTAAAAATTAATATTCGATTAAAAAAGATATATAAGGGTTGAGTTATTCTACAAAGGCCAACAAAAACGAGAAGTGTGAGAAGTCATAATTAATTGACATGTGTCAAGTGGGTACCAAAAGAAATAGAGTATAAAAGTAATAGTAAACATTTTCTCTCTCCGCATGTAAGTCACATGTTATTTACCCTATCATTTTTAAACGTTTATAACCTTTTCATATGATAAATTTTTTAAAAATAAAATTCACCATAATAACAAGCGTTTTTTATCTTTAATATGAGTATGATTTTGTTATATAAAAATAAAAAATATACAACATTGTGTCTTTTTTGCTTACCATTGTGCCTTTTCTCGTCAATGTGTCTTTCTATATGTTATTGTGTTTTTTTCGCCATTGTGTATCTCAACTGACCATTACGTTTTTTTTAAATACTAATAACACTGTTGTGTAATAATATGTAAATATAATGAAAAATACCAACAAATTATCTAATACATAAAACATAATACTGAATACATATTACACATTAACCTGAAACGTAAAGCACAATAATGGTTACATATAACACAATGACCTGAAACATAAGACATAATGGTAAATACGTATAACACAATGACCTGAAACGTAAAACATAATGGACTCTACATATTATATAATGACTTGAACATAATACACAATGAACATAATACTATTTTTCTCAAATTAAGTGAATGTTGAGCACAATGACTGAAACACAATGAGAAGTAGAAAGACAAATGTTGAGCACAAAGGCACAATGACAAATATAAAGATACAATGACGTAATCTTTGTTTAATTTTTATCTTAACCGATTGAAAAAAACACAATGACCAAAATCACTAACACAATGTATAGAAAAACCCAAT
Source organism: Bidens hawaiensis (assembly GCF_021521415.1). NCBI lineage: Eukaryota > Viridiplantae > Streptophyta > Magnoliopsida > Asterales > Asteraceae > Bidens > Bidens hawaiensis. Next base: position 45,501 of record NW_027497936.1, on the reverse strand, counting down.
TAAAAAACACAATGGACAAATAAATAACACAATATAAAAAACCCATTAACTTTTTTTATTTATTTTATATATAGTAATATGATATTCATATTTAAGATAAAAAAACACTTGTTATTATGGTAACAAAAACACAATGACGAACAAAAAGACACAATGACGTAATCTTTGTTTTAATTTTTATCTTTAATATGAGTACCGATTGAAAAACCCAATTAAAAAACACAATGGACAAACAAATAACACAATATAAAAAAATCCACTAACTTTTTTTTAAAATTTTATATAACAATATGATATTCATAATAAAGATAAAAAAAAATGCTTGTTATTATGGCAACAAAAATTTCTTAAAAAAATGTCGTATGAAAAAGTTATAACATTTTAAAATAATGTGGGAATTGACATGTGCATTGATTGTGAAGAGCAAGTCATCTTAAGTAGGTTATTACATTCATGTGCTTCTCATAAACTTTTATTCTTAAATTAATCTTCATCATCCAAATCTAAGATCAATGGATTAGAATCCTTCTCACCCTTCTCATTTTTAGTGTACTTTGTATTTTAAGTTTACCCTTATATATATATATATATATATATATATATATATATATATATATATATATATATATATATATATAATTAAGAAACAATTTTATAGTAAAATAATAAGTGGGATGGGTTTCACCAAATCGATATAATTTTTAAATCGGGTAATAACATTTTATTTATTTGTGAAACATTTTCATCATCGAACCCCAAGTATATTATTAACTTTCTAACAATAAATAAAATTAAATCCAAATAATTATATAAATATTAGAAAAGAAAAATGTAAAACAACTCCCGTAACACGGGGGATAAAACCTAGTTATAAATATAAGTAAGAGTTGAATTCAAATAAGAAGTTGATTTTTCCAGAAAGGCTAAGAAGGAGGGCATTTTGATTCATAACTTTAATCTTAAAAACCCACTTAATATAATCTAAATAACCCACTTAATTTTATTTAAAAAATCCAGTTACATCTTCACTCATCTCCTGCAACAACCATCACCACCTACCCGGAAAGTCGTCGGAAATTTTCGCCGGAACAGTTGTCGGGAAATTTTTCAGAAAAGTCGTCGGATTTTTTTGGGAAAAAAAGTATCCGGGAACTTTTGTCGGAGAATTTCGCCGAAAGTTGCTTGAAAATAGTTTGCGGAAAAGTCGCCGGAAAAAACACAGTGGAAAACAGTATGAAAAAACATAATGTAAAAAACACAATGGAAAAACACAATTGTATAAAACACAATTTGTAAAAAAATCCCCACTTTTTTATATAGCAATATAGTACTCATATAAAAGATAAAAAATACTCGTTATTTGGTGATTTTATCTTTATTAAAATATGTCGTATAAAAAGTTATGGAATTTTATAATGATGAGGGGAATTGACATGTGCATTGCATGTGCGGAGAGAAAGTTAACAAATGTGTTATCTCTATTATGCCCTTCACCTTATGTAACATTTGATTTCACCCTTAGACTATACGGTGCGGAAATCGTTTTTCCGCTGAAATGCTGAAGTGGCAGGCGGTGTCGGCGGTGTACACCGCCCCGACAATGTTGGTGCCGCTTAGCGGCGAGTTGTTTTTGGAGAAATCACCGCTCAACATTCACCTTTTTAATAAAAAAAATCTAACTTTTTTAATATCTTCTTCATATTATTATAAGTGAGAAAAAAGTAAAAAAAAATAATAAAGACTAAGAAGAATGCTATTGCGGTTGCAGAGGGAACAAAGAAAAATGGTAAGAAAAATTGTTCAGTATTTTAGGGTTTTGATTTTTTAAGCATAATTTAATAATTTGTGTCAATCTTAGACAATTTTAAAAGTTTGGGTTTTTTAAAGCGTCTTGAAGTCCAATTTTATATTTGATTAATCTTAGTGAAAGTACTTTTATATTTATTAATTTGTTATATTTAAATAAATTTTGGTTGTATAAATTTAATTTTATTCATTCAATATATTATTTGAAAAGGGTTGGAGTGGTGAATTGGTGACCATTTACGTGATATTATGAAAGATAGTATTCACACCCTGTAGCCTTAAACTAATCTCAACCATCCATGTCCAAAACTAATAAACAAGATTACTTTTTATCCTTCCTACAAAAGTCATATATCCATTTCTAACCTAACCCATATAAGCAATTGAATGTTCAAATACACATTAACATTCATATTCTCAACCTAAGAGCAATGTTATCATCAACTGAATCTCTTCTCTGAATTTATGACGGAGCAGTTCTAACAAAAGCCATATGTATCCTATTATGGAGCGGTTTTCTCGTTACGCCATGAACGTTTGAGGAGATCGGCGATTGTGGTTAAAATTATGGTGTCGTAGGTGTCACAGAAAATTCCGCACGTGCTCTCACCGGAAAAGTAAGCGCTTGTAGTCGTTAACGCAGAAAACACTTCACTGGACTTTCGAAGGTTATCAAATCGATTATTGAAGAAACACTAATTGACCCCGGGCAGATTACGGATAATCTGAGGGTTTAATAGATGTTTCCCACGAGGGGTTATGTCCGGCAAAGATGGTTCTTCTGGTGACCTGCAAAACAGACACCGTGAGCTCGTCACTGAGAAGGGGGGGGGGGTACCTCATTGTGACCACCCTCTGGCGTGAGAGTCAGACTAGATTGCTCTTGAATATAAGTGTATATTAAGAGATTGCTAGAGAAGATAAGATGTGATAAGGTAATGTAATGTAATGTGTCCATACCATTCCAAGGTGTTGGAGTATTTATAGCCGAAGGTAGGTTTCCAAGAAGGTACAGCCGGCTGAATAGTATTCCTGTTCTGCCAACTGTGGGCTACGCACATGCCATGCTGGCAGTTGGTGGGTAGGCAGCGGCTGATAGGGACCAGGCCAGCTGTGTACTATTCCTTTTCCACCAACTGCAGGCTATGCACATGCTACGACAGGTTGGTGAGTAGGCAGCGGCTAATAGTGACAGGGGTTGGTGAGTAGGCAGCGGCTGATAGTGACCAGGCCGGCTGTGTACTATTCCTTTGTCACAGTGAGCTGTCGCTGCTTTGGTCAGACCTTTTGTCCATACCTCGTCAGGTACAGTACAAAAGGTCCTCCGGTAGCGTACGGACTAGCTCATTTGGGCGGGAGTATTCCCGGCTTTGGGCGGGAGTGTTCCCGGCTTGCTCACTCCTTCTTCAGGTGACATTACTGAATTATTTAAGAGTTAAGTGCCTTGTGCGTGTAGCCTTGCTGCGCAGGTAGCCTTCCCTGATGGCTTGTATCCGCAGCTGCGGGAACAGGCGGGGTACTTCACCATTGGGAGGTTTTTCCTGCGGGAACAGCTTGCGTACTGCGCGTAAGGACGTCACGTCTCTGAGCATGGTGGGTCCTGCGGATCCAGTTGGTTTCTGCGCAGACGTCCCTCTTCAAGGTGAGTCTTGCGAGTTTAGCCTTTGCGCAGACGTCCCTGTCGAAGGTGAGTCTTGCGGGTTCAACTGCGCAGACGTCCCTCTTTGAGGTGAGTCTTCCGGGTCCAACTGGGCTCTGCTGGGACCTACCTCTTCAAGTCCGCCCAGTCCAATGTTCTTCTCATGAATTGTTAATAAGTGAGGTGAACTTTTGGACTTACGCAAAGGGTTTTGAAAAGGGTTTAGTTTTAAGGTTTTCCATGGGGATTCTTCCCGCGGAAGTCCTAATGTCACGTGCAGAAATTCCCGACTTTTCTGCTTGATCTTTGGGTATGATGCGGGTAGGTCTGTAACCTCCTCGCAAGTCAGGAGCGTTGAGTTCCACTTGTGTAGATTCTCCATGAGGTTTTGGTAGTTTTGAACATAGTGATCAATTATGTTAAAACAACCAATTCCATCTTGGAGCTTCAAACAATCTAGTTCTCGACGTTCCCGCTATGCGGGGATGTTATTCCCGTTTCTGCAAGCATGGCCCAGAAGAGCCTTCTTGGTTTCAATTCCCTGCGGAGTGCTAGGTATGTGAAGGGTTTCGCCTTGACACTGTACCCGCACTCGTCTTATAGTTACTTTACTTCCAAGGTATTCCTAGCTTCAATTCCCTGAGGGTACTAAGTATGTGAAGGGTTTTGCCTTGACACTGTACCCGCACCCGTCTTATAGTTACTTGGTCGCCAAGGTATTCTTGGCTTCAATTCCCTGCAGGTGCTAAGTATGTGAAGGGTTTTGCCTTAACACTGTACTCGCACCTGTCTTATAGTTACTTGGTTGCCAAGGTAAGGGGTATAGTCCCGCTTACTTTTGAATCTTTTTGAATCTTTTTGAAATTCGAAGAGTTGGTGAAAGGATAAGAACAGTCCAAACTGTTGAAACGTCGTCCGACGGTTTCTTCTGACAGTGTCAGGACGTGCAGGAAGTTATGGTGACGTGACAGTATATGGTTATTCCAGACGCCTTTTTCAGGCGCGTGGGCGGGAGTTTTCGGGCGCGTGGCGGCGAAGTTTACGGCACGCGTCCTGTCAACAGCTGTTGCCAGCTTGCTTTTTCCACGTGTCATAGTTTCATTGGACCTGCGTTTTCCTCTCTCCTCCGCATTAAATTCATCGCATTCATTGCGATGAGTATATAAAGGGGGAGAGGGTGCAGCTTAATCCACACTTTCACTTCTCTCTTCTTCTTCTAAACGATTGGCGAATACTCTAACGTTTCCGTCGAGCATTCTCCTGAAATCGTTCTTCTTTACATCCCAAACATGTCTTCTCATGATCCTGAGGTTACTGTCGAGGAGTCCGATGTATACCTCGAGAATCCTACGTCCACGTCGGACAAGGATGACAAGAGTACTGCTGGCGAGTGCCAGTGTGCTCTTCCGGTCGACCTCTATCAGTACGTCGTCAGGAAGTTCATGCTCGAGCTTTTCGAGCCTGAGTTTCCTGCATCTCATCAGACGGTGTACGATGCACCCAAGGGCAAGATAGGGGTGTACGCTGCATTCTTCGTCAATGGGAATCTCAGGTTCCCATTGACGAAGTTTGTATACCGTGTTCTGGAGAGACACGGTGTGCATCTAACTGAGGTACACCCAATGGCGATCGCCAAGATCCGCCATTTCGAGTGGGTGTGTCTCATTCTGGGTGTGGAGCCCCATGTTGACCGCCTGATGACCTTCTATTCCTGGAGGTGCATCTAGGGGCGGTATACCTTGGTCAATCGGATCAAGGGTTTGAAGATCTGCGCTACCGAGCGCAGTCTTCGATCTTGGAAGCGGGAGTTCTTCTATATCTCCGCTCGCGTCGTCCCCATAGCGATGACGTTCAAGAACGGGAGAGCTCTCCCGAACCTTCACGCCTCCAATTACCAGGAGGCGGAATGGTTCTCCAAGGTTTCCCGGATCCAGTCTCCGGTTTACCGCTTTGCGGAGTCCGGGATGGTGATGCTCGGGATGAGCCGGGTGTGGAAGGAGGCGTCACAGATTCCCATCGTCCTCGAATACGGTTTGAACTCTGTCCCTTACGGTATGCTTCATATTATCCGTTAATTTAGGGTTTTTTTTCTAACCGTTTTTTCTTTTTGTTTTCAGAGGGAAACAACCTACAATCGCTCCTGCATCCGCGGGAAGCTGGTGGTCCCACTCGGATGGGTACCCGTGCTCTTGATGAGAACGAGTTGCCCATCTTGGAGCAAACGGCGGATCGGTTTGTGGAGGTCTACCCGCCGGGCCACCCGATCATGAGCACCACACGGCCAGGTAAGGAGTTATTTAACCCTCGCCCTGTGAATGCTCAAACCTCTGCTGGAATTCCTCTAATCTTGTCATATTCTGATGAGGAATCCGCAGATGGTCCTTTCTTGGTAAGGAAGAAGAAGGCTGTTGGCGCGAAGGGCAAGGCGAAGGTTGCCTCTACTGCCGATCCGGTGAATCGGTCTGACTCAGAGACCGAAAGCGAGGAGGTGGTGGGGAACCCTGGTGGTGGTGAGACAACAGTCTCGGAGGTTGAGACAGCTGCCATTTCCGCGCGACCAAGTTCTACGACGGTGACCGGCGTGAAGAGGCCGGCTCCGTCGGGTTCGTCCCCGCCGGTCAGAACCTTCAAGTTGAAGAGAACTCGTAAGTATAAATTAATCTTACCCGCAATTTCTTTCCGCCATTGTTTTTAATATCTTGTCTTTATGTAAGCGTGGATGCTACCGCATTCCAAGGTGATGCGGGGAGGAGCAGCTCTGGAACCATGACGGTAGGTTTGGTCAACCTACCCGAGGCGATGACCCAGGCGGCTGCGCCTGCTTCAAGTGTTGGTTCAGTTGCTCACTCGGTTGAGGCAACTGTTCCATCTGTGACGTCGTCTCCGCCAGCTGTCAGTGCCATATTCACTGATTCCTTCACTGAGCCGGCGGTGAGTTTTTCTGCGGGCTCTTCCGCAGCGGCGACCACGGTTGTGAGTTCACTTCCGGTGAGTTCACCTCCGTTGGTTCCTACGACGGTGGCTTCAACCGCGCCTCCGGCACCGGCGACCACCTCGCCCCCGGCCGGTTCAGCAGGTATGTTTCGGGTTGGGGCGTCTAGCCAATCTCTGCCTTCTTCCCATCTGCCTGACCTCTTGGATGGATATCCGTTAGGTTCGGGTGATGGGTTTGGCGGCTACAGGCCTGTCGTCGACCCTACAGGTGCGTAGGGTTATTTTGGCCTGTTATGTTTTTTTTTTATCATTTTTTCCTAACTGCTTTTTGTTTTTGCAGTCGGATTCGAATGAGGTGTTTGTTCCGCGGTGGAACATCCGCCGGGGAACCACCCATCGGACGGCTGTGGATTGCGTCGAGTGAGCGCGCCACGCCGCTCCCAGTGGTGCACTGGGAGAAGCTATGTCGAGCTACCAAGAGGGTAGGCTGACAAACGAGCTTCGAATTCTCCTTGCCCGGATGCAGCCGCGAGTCGAACTGCTTTGTCGTGAAAACGACAAGTTAAAGGCGGCTCGTATCCAAGAAGTAGCTCAGGCGCGGGCTATCCGGGAGGAGAACAGGAGACTCTCCGTCGTCGCTGCGGAGAAGGAGAAGGCCTTCAAGGCCCTTGAGGTTGAAGTTCAGGCCCGTCTCGAGGCCCGTTCCAAGGCTACCCAAGTTGTTAATGAACAGCTTCGGTTGGCTAAGGAAACTGCACGGAACGCAACTGAGAGGGCCACCAAGGCTGAAGCTGTTGCTGAGCCTCTACGCACTGAGAATGAGGAGCTCAAAGCCAAATTAGAGAGGCTCCAATAGGCACATGATGCCTTGGCCATGGAAGATGCCAAGAAGCTCCAAGAGATCTTGGACCAGAGGGGGGTGCTTGACCACACTGAGCGTAAGCTAAGGGGCGTCGAAGAGGCTGCAGCCAAAGATGTGTTGCTTGCCAACCTTACAAAGAACGAAGCCGAACGCGCCCGTAATGAAGCTCAAGCTGCCCTCCAGGAGGCTCTGGTTACCAAGGAATGGCTTCTACGAGAAGCGTTGTCGCAGGTATGCATAGCTTCATAATAACTTTACGCTTTTCTTTGTACTTAGAAAAGGTTTTGATACTTGTATTTTTGTTTTGTAGGTTGTGCATCGGGCCTTCACGGACACATCATATGACGATGCCATGAGCGCAGCCCTCAACGCTTCTCATGAGGATGGGGAAAAGGCTGGCTTCCTGCTTGGTCTAGGGTTCGTTGAGAAGGGCATCCCGCCTTCCTACTTCCCTTTATATGATGTGGATACTGAAGCTGTATATGACCAAGCAGTGAACCAGTATGCCGCCTTCCCGCACCCGGTGGTGGAGAAGGTGAACGAAGTTGCTGCTGCTGATGATGGGTTAACCATTCTCAAGACCTTCCTTGAACTGCCACAGCCAAGTGATGGTGCGGGTACAAGTGGGTTTGGAGGGAGTGGTCCTGAAGCTTGAACCTTTAGATCCTTCCCACTGTTAGGATAGGTTTATATCTTTGTATAGATTTATATTCTTGTAGGCGGGTAGATACCCGGCCATTCTTGTAACAGTTGAATTTTTATAGAATATAAATCTTTAGTGCGGGTAGGACCGTCACTCTTGCTTTATAAACGTTATACGACTTGCTCATGCATATTATAGTTTAATTTGGCAATTTGTTTTGCTGCATAAACAATATATGATTCGCTTGTGCATATTTTAGTTTAACTTAGCAATTTATTAAGTACTTTGAATAAGTTAACCTATCAACGTGGCAGATAATAGGTTAAAGTTTTGCTTCCTCTTTCGTGATTGTGCGGGTAAGACCGTCACTTGCACTTAGTAGGATGGCTAAACTTTACCTATATCTGACCTGCGTGGAGGTTTTCCTCATTTTTTCCTTGAAGATATTTTCTAAGTGTTCTGAATAAGTTAACCGTTCGACGCGCGGTTGTCAATAGGTTAAAGTTCAGTTTCCTCTATCATGATTTGTGCGGTTAGGCCCGGCACTTTCATTTAGTGGGATGACCGAACTTCACCTATGACTGACCTGCGTGAAGGTTTGCCGTTTTTTGTGTTTATGCGGGTTTTGCCGCCTTCCACACGCAACGATTTCTTCACACTTATTTATGCGGTGAAAACCGGCATATCAGTGTTTTGAATAAATTAACCGTTCGACGCGCGGTTGTCAATAGGTTAGTTCGGTGTCCTCCATCATGATTGGTGCGGTTAGGACCGGCACTTTCATTTAGTAGGATGATCAAACTTTACCTATGACTGACCTGCATGAAGGCTTTCCTTATATTTTCTTTAGAAATTTGTCGTTTTGTGTTTATGCGGGTTTTGCCGCCTTCCACATGCAACGACTTGTTTTCCCACTTATGTATGCGGTGAAGACCGGCATATCAGTGTGGAAAGTTCATTAAGTATAAATGTAAGACCATCAGCGTCAATGTGATAAGGAGAATCATTTCCATTAGAAGTGGCTCTGGGCCTTTTCTTTTACAAGTTTGGAATTGATCTACATGCAGACTGTGTAATTGAGCTCCCTTCCATGTTCTTGGGAGTGTCATCGAGCCTTTCGAGCTGATATGCACTTGGTTCGGAATCTCGTTGTTTACGCAATATGTAGTCTCCGACATTGAAGCTGCAGTTTTATTCGTGTTTTCCCCAACTGGGGTTCTACACGCATTAGCCTGCTCAGCGTTCATTACGCCAAGAGGTGCGTGAGCGTCCCATCTCTGACAAATGCTTCGACGATGTTTCAAGTCTACGCATTCCTCGGTGTTGTGGCCTCTTGTCCTGTGGAAGTCACAGAATTTGCTCTGATCAGCGTTGTGACGCTCTCGGATTATTGGAGCCTTTGGCCATGGGAGTCTCTCGGTGTCGAATATCTCGGTGATGCTTTTGGTGAGTGGCGTCCATCTGGAGTTCCGGTTTGACGACGGCATGTTATCCTTCCGCCTAACCGAGGGTGCGAGCCGGATGAGGTGTCAAAGTTTACCCTTGACTGCCAAATGCCTAGCTTCCTCTTTTTGTTTAGTCGGGCGGTAAGGACATTGTTTTCTCTTGTTTTCTGGGTGTAGAGGTTTGTGCTCTGGGGAAGATCTTTACCCAGTTGCTTTTCCATTTCCGCGAAGCGTTTAGCTGCTGTCATGATGGCATCCCATGTGGATGGCATGCCATCTTTACCCGTTAAGGTGCGGATGAGCTCTGGGTCTTTTATGCCCTGGATGAAAGCAGCGCGAACAAGATCTTCGCTAATACTACCCAGACTTAGCTTCTTTGAGTTGAAGCGAGTGATGAAGTCTAGCAAAGATTCATCTTTCTCTCGAATGCAATTGAGGATTGTCCATTGCTCTTCGGTATACTTTCTTTGTTGGCTGAAGTGTTGGCTAAACTTCTGTTGGAAGTCTGCCCAATCATAGATGTGGTGGACCGGTAGACGGTCAAACCACGCTCTAGCCGCTCCAACTAGCGTCATCTGGAACATATAACACCACGTGGGTTCCGTCCAATTGCTGACGGTTGCCCCCGCTATGAATCTGTTCAAATGATCGTCTGGGTCGGATATACCATCATAAGTGCCGATGTTGGGCATCTGCTTGGCACTCTTCGGGGCGATTGCTTCCGCAATGTCCCTTGCAAACTTGGACGTTCCCGCAATTTGCAACAGTTGGTCTAAAAGCTTTGGAGAAGTCACGTGGGTTTCTACCCGCGTTTTTTGGTTTGAAAGTTTCTCCAAAATTCCTTCTCGGTTGGAAGTTCGTGTCCTTACGCTTCCCTTTCGCCCTATGGCGAGGGTTTACGTCGGTGTCAGATTCCTCCCGATCATCGTCCGAGTACTCGCACTCACTGCTCATGTTGAGCTGTTGTCGAGTACTTCCGAATTCTTCAGCCTGTTGAAGTGAACGCAAGCGTTCATCCAACTCAGCTTGGAATTCCTTCTGACGTGCTTCCGCCCACGCTTTAACTTGTTCAAGTGTTTGGCGGGGGAGCCTCGTCTGTTGTCTTTCCACCTGGGTATCAATGAATCCCAGGGGATGATTGTTTACTGCACTTGCCCCGGCTCGAGTGACCGGGGTAGTGTTTGTAAAATTTACTGCACTTTCCCCGGCTTGGGTAACCGGGGTAGTGTTCGTAAAATGTGTGTATTCGCCGGTGTTCCCCCCAGTAGCTGGGGTTATGGTTACCGGGGTTTCTTGGTTACTCCCTGGCCTGGGGACTGGAGTAACGTTAACCATCTTTCCAGAAGTTTTGAAAAAACTGAAAAAGAATAAGTTCTAGCTTTATGCACGGATGGCGCCAATGAAGAAACACTAATTGACCCCGGGCAGATTACGGATAATCTGAGGGTTTAATAGATGTTTCCCACGAGGGGTTATGTCCGGCAAAGATGGTTCTTCTGGTGACCTGCAAAACAGACACCGTGAGTTCGTCACTGAGAAGGAGGGGGGTACCTCCTTGTGACCACCCTCCGGCGTGAGAGTCAGACTAGATTGCTCTTGAATATAAGTGTATATTAAGAGATTGTTAGAGAAGATAAAATGTGATAAGGTAATGTAATGTAATGTGTCCATACCATTCCAAGGTGTTGGAGTATTTATAGCCGAAGGTAGGTTTCCAAGAAGGTACAGCCGGCTGAATAGTATTCCTGTTCTGCCAACTGTAGGCTACGCACATGCCATGCTGGCAGTTGGTGGGTAGGCAGCGGCTGATAGGGACCAGGCCAGCTGTGTACTATTCCTTTTCCACCAACTGCAGGCTATGCACGTGCTACGACAGGTTGGTGAGTAGGCAGCGGCTAATAGTGACAGGGATTGGTGAGTAGGCAGCGGCTGATAGTGACCAGGCCGGCTGTGTACTATTCCTTTGTCACAGTGAGCTGTCGCTGCTTTGGTCTGACCTTTTGTCCATACCTCGTCAGGTACAGTACAAAAGGTCCTCCAGTAGCGTACGGACTGGCTCATTTGGGCGGGAGTATTCCCAGCTTTGGGCGGGAGTGTTCCCGGCTTGCTCACTCCTTCTTCAGGTGACATTACTGAATTATTTAAGAGTTAAGTGCCTTGTGCGTGTAGCCTTGCTGCGCAGGTAGCCTTCCCTGATGGCTTGTATCCGCAGCTGCGGGAACAGGCGGGGTACTTCACCATTGGGAGGCTTTTCCTGCGGGAACAGCTTGCGTACTGCGCGTAAGGACGTCACGTCTCTGAGCATGGTGGATCCTACGGATCCAGTTGGTTTCTGCGCAGACGTCCCTCTTCAAGGTGAGTCTTGCGAGTTTAGCCTTTGCGCAGACGTCCCTGTTGAAGGTGAGTCTTGCGGGTTCAGCTGCGCAGACGTCCCTCTTTGAGGTGAGTCTTGCGGGTCCAACTGGGCTCTGCTGGGACCTACCTCTTCAATTGTGGTTGCACCAATTTTGAACAATCTGACGGTCGTGACAATTACGAGATGAGGGTTGGTTTAGAATCGTTTATTGATCGATCGTGGCTGACAATTTTTATTATTAAGGTTTTTTATTCTAAAGGAAAATTTTTTGTCCACATATGAAACTTATTAAGGACGAGGATATATGCAATTAAAATTTTAGGATGAATAAATATGCAATTAGGAATGTTTTGAAACGAAAATATTCAATTGTCCATTTTACGAATGTTTCTTTGGACCTAAATGTTCAGCCTATATATATACCCCTCATTTAATTGTAGGGTCAAGTTATTTTATAAAGGGTAACAAAAATAAGAAGTGTGAGAAGTCATAAATAATTGACATGTGTCAAGTGGGGACCAAAAGAAAAAGGGTATAGAGGTAATTGTACACATTTTCTCTCTCCACATGCAAGACACATGTTAATACCCCCATCATTTTAGAACGTTTATAACTTTTTCGTATGATATTTTTTTTAAAAAAAATCATCATAATAACAAGCATTTTTTTATCTTTAATGTGAGTATGATTTTTGTTATATAAAATTTAAAGAAAAAATCACGTCATTGTGTCTTTTCGCATACCATTGTGTCTTTTCGCTTATCATTGTGTCTTTTCGCACACCATTGTGTATTTTCGCTTATAATTGTGTCTTTTTTTGTCATTGTGTCTTTTTGCACACCATTGTGTCTTTTTGCTTATAATTGTGTCTTTTTTCGTTATTGTGTCTTTTCACACACAATTGTGTCTTTTCGCTTATCATTGTGTCTTTTTTCTTCATTGTGTCTTTTCGCACACCATTGTGTCTTTTCGTTTATCATTGTGATTTTTTGTCATTGTGTCTTTTTTCTTCATTGTGTCTTTTCACACACCATTGTGTCTTTTCGCACACAATTGTGTCTTTTCGCTTATCATTGTGTCTTTTTTCTTCATTGTGTCTTTTCGCACACTATTGTGTCTTTTCATTTATCATTGTGTTTTATTCGTCATTGTGTCTTTTTTCTTCATTGTGTCTTTTAACACACCATTGTGTCTTTTTTCGTCATTGTGTCTTTTCACACACCATTGTGTCTTTTTTCGTCATTGTGTCTTTTCACACACCATTGAGTCTTTTCGCTTATCATTGTGTCTTTTTTCGTCATTGTGTCTTATTGCACACCATTGTGTCTTTTTTCGCTATTGTGTCTTTTCGCACACCGTTGTGTCTTTTTTCTCCATTAATACATGTTACACAATAAATTGAAACGTAAAACACAATGGTGAATACGTATAAAACAATGACCTAAAACGTAAGACACAATGACGAATATGTATAACACAATGGCCTAAAATGTAACACACAATGGTGAATATATATAACACAATGACCTGAAATGTAAAACACAATAGAAACAACATATTACACAACTACACAATGAACAACAAAAAAACACAATTAAAAAACCCATTAATTTTTTTTATTTTTATATAACAATATGATACTCATATTAAAGTTAAAAATACGTTTCTTATTATGGTGAATTTTTTTAAAAAAATAATGTCGTATGAAAAATTTATGGACATTTTAAAATGATGGGGGAATTGGCATGTGTCTTGTATGTGAAGAGAGAAAGTCAACAAATATGAGTTATCACCTTAATGCCCTTTTCATCAATTTTTATTTATTAAATTAATCTCAGCCATTCAAATCTAAGATCAATGGACTGGATTCCTTCTCACCCTTCTCATTTTTGTTGTCCTTTATATTTTAACTTTACCCTTTAATTGTAATCCTCATCAACTCAAAAGTTTTAACTTTCTCTCTCTAGCTATAGCAAGTGGTGTTCATCAGATTGAATGAAAGATTGTTTGGTTTACTCGGTTTGGGTCATTCGGATTTGAAAATTTTAAGACGCTTTCCCAAATCTGATCTGATCTGAATTAAGAATATTCCTATCCGATCCGAATCTATTCGAATTCAATTCGAATCGGGTTCGGATAATATCCAAATAATACGAAATTATCCAAATAATCTGAAATAAACCTAAACTATTTTCCTAATTTTTGTTTCTTAACATTTAATAGTTTATAATTACAATAAACATATGAAGAGGGAAATACAAATTACTCTTGAACATAAATTTAAAATTCAAACTTTAAGTAATAGTCAAACATATATACCAAACCAGAAAATACCACTAAAAACATGTTTTTTATCCGGATTAAACGGGTATCTGAATAATGCGAACATCCCGAATTTTTTTAAATTCCATATCTGAATCCGATCCGAAACTGAAATAGTTATTCGGATATTCATATTGATCTGATCCGAATATCCAAATAAGAATTCGGATCGGTTTATTTTGGTTTCGGTTTCGTTTCGGATTTCGGTTAATTTCGGATTTTGGATTTCTTGAACACCTCTAGCTATAGCCTTGGAGTATGTTAGTTTAGACTAAACCAAATAAGTCTCTCATATCCTTTACATTTTCGGTTTATTGTGGTATTTTTGTTCTTTTTTTATGTTCGTATATGGTTTTGTGTTAATTTTAACAGTTATCGCCAACTGTGCTTTTGCCACAAAACTTCAGTAGTCAAACATAAGTCAACAACAATACGTTCGTTGCTACTGTTTTGTTTCTTCTTCTCTTTTCTTGGTCAGCCGTTTTCTCACCCTAACAAGTGAAATCGAAGTTCAGGCTCAGTTAGTTTTATCCAATGTAATTAAGTTGTTTTAAAAAAAAGGTTTAATCAAATATCATGGCTGAAGACCGGAAAATCGGTATTAATAAGTTTGATCAAACGATTTCAGGTTCTGGAAGATGTAAATAGAAGAATACTTATATCAGGAAAAGTTACATAAGTCGATGCTAAGACATAAGCCAAAAGACATGGTGGAATATGATTGATATTTGATGGATCGAAAGGCCTTGGGATGGTCAGACTATTATTAGCAAAGAATGTATTTTACAACATCGTCATAAAAGACTACACCCTAAGTGTTTAAAGCCCTAACTAACACGTGTGGAAAGCCATCCACCTCAAAAAAGGTGTTATTAATTCTGGAGTTAGTCAATTCCATAATGAAAGAAGTTAGCGGTTCATGTAAAACTACTAAGTTTACATTTGAAGATTTCATTAACCTATCTCTGGGAGAAGACGTACATCACAAGAGTATATGTGATTCTTCAAATTCATTGTTAAGTATAGAATGCAAGGTAGTGGACTTGAATGAGGTAACAATTATGGTAGAAAGAGGGGTTAGTAAAAACAACATGAAAACATCACCTTTTATAACTTACAATAGGAAGGGAACTTCACAAACTACTGCACAACTTTTGCAGTTGAAAGTGGATGGTAAGCGTTGTAGTTAGAAGCCTCAAATGACTCGTTAATATGTTTTGTTGAGATATCGGTTGTTACAAACCAAACAGAAGAACTCAACACAAAAGAATAGTACAATGTACAAGGAAACCCATTTGGCTTATAAAGCCCACATCAATTGCCCATACAACCGATGTGGGATAAGTCTCATACGCTGCAATAACTTCAGTCCATAACAAACGACCCTCCATAAGGACCAACTTCCTCGTTGGTCACAGCTGTCACACCCCAACCTAATGGAGAAACATGCCGGGCTCGACAATATTTGTATCATAGTTTAAAAGACACTAAATCATTATAGTGACAATAACTAATTATTTTATTAATATCAAAGTACACAAGTGTACACAAAATCAAAATAAAAGAAAGCATTACATCAAACTTAAAGCAAAAGAAATTGTTTATTGTTTTATTAAATCCCAAGGTATAACTTGTCACATCCCGACTTAGAGCCTAGAAGTGTGACCACAATTGGTATTTGTTTTGTAAATATATCAGAGTTGCGGGTTATTTTTAGCCGAAGATTTGGTTATAATAAAATATTAATTTATTTGGAAAGATTCTCATATAAAAATACCTGAGCGTTTGATTTATAAATCATGTTTTACAATATTTTAATAATTAAGACTGAGCCATCTCTACCTTGCGAACTCGAACTCCATGAATAGCTATAATTCCTTTCTATCTGTGCTAATTTGTTTCCCTGAAATATGGGAAACATATATCAGCGATGTGCTGGTGAATCGTTGACTCTAAAAACATTTAAATTACCGCTACAATACAAATATAATTTTCTTGTACAAGCTCAACGTATATATTTCTACTTCCGGGATTTTTACCACTGCCCCACACACACAAAAGTGTTACTCGAGCCACGTAATGGAGAATTAGTTATTATTGTTAGCCCGCGTCCACGTAGCCTTCGACTATTTAGGCTAGACAGTTATGTATGGATCCAAACACATGTGTAATCAGTCTGAATTTCTTTTATTTTCTAATTTGTATTATAACGTTTTAGAGATCATGTAATCTCATGTAAACGTTGACTGACTCATTAAGATAAACAACTCGTTCATCTTATGGAGTATAAATATGTTTTGACTGTTTGTAAAGGTTTAACGTATTCACCTGTGATTGTCTGTCTTGCATGATGTGGTGATCTTGTTTGAAAACCTTTGTGAATGAATGATGATCAACATATAATAAAATAGGTTTATATAAATATCCGGATCGTCTCTTGATCCGGCTACAGACCTTTAGTCTGGTTTTAATAGCTATAAGCCTTGATTTATCATTCGATTGAATAAAATATATAGAATTGAAATCTTTCTCTTTATTTGCTAATCATTTACTGAGTTTCTTCTTCATGAAGAAACATCTATAATGAGTTTCTTCTTCAAGAAGAACCATCAATCTGACTATAATCTACGTTAAATCTTATGTTTCTTAGTTATGAAGAAACACTATCTTGGCTATACTCCTTTCATATAAAACTTTAACGTTTCTTAATTGTGAGGAAACATTTTAACTATACTCTTTGTATGTAAAAGCTTATGTTTCTTAATCTTGAAGAAACAATATTTTAACTATATTCTCATGTATATAAAATTCTATCTTTTTTAATTATATAGAAACATTATTCTATCAATAACCTTTGTATTTATAATTATAATCAAGGTATAGGCTATACCCTCGACTAGGGTCTAAGCCATGATATAATTAAAAAAATAATAACTTAGGCAGTACCCTTACCTTACACGGGTATTCGGAATTTATATGCTTAAGCTTTTACGGGCAGTAATTCTACTCTATATCGCGTATGAGAGTCTATACCGTCAGAACTTCAGGGCTTGGCAAGAACTAAGGTGCTCGGCACGCAAAACGATGCAAAGTGTGTGTGAGAGAAGGTGTTTTGGTGTGAGTTGGAATTCTAGTATTAAGAAAAAGAGAAGCAAATCGTTGATAGGGCTTCAATATTAACGGTAGTTGCAACTTAGCGGGGGCTTTGAAATTTCGTTTCTTGCACGTTCTTTGAGAAAACGAGTCGTCGGTTGGCCGGGAAAGTTGGGCACAGATTTCTAGGTTAAGTGTGTGTTCATGAAGGTGTTTTTTGGATGAGGAGGCTCAATCTCGTAGCCCCCTTATTCATAGGAGAAAACTGGCTCCTTCGCACAACGCTAAGATCTTGTTTGTGATCTTCACGTAGCTCTAAGATCTCCTTAAGTCGGTTACTATTTTTCGATGTTAGAGTAGCGCTAACATATCTAAGCTAATTTCTTCGCGTGACGCTAACATCACTCAATTAAGATGTTTCATTTTCAGTCCTTGAAATTTATTGATTTGGCAGTTTTGGTTTATTCTATTATGGATTTTTATTTTCCTTATTTATACCTATGTGAAATGCTTCAACTTTCTTACATCGTTCCACATGGGATGGATTCACTATTCCCATTTTCGTAACATGGGATGAACTTTCCTATGAAATATTTTTATTTCCTTATTTTCTTAACATGAAATGATTTTATTTCCTTATCTAAATTTTCCCATTGCGTGTCTTGAGAATATTTTTTATCTTTCAACTTTACTAAGTTGTCAGATTTGGGTCAAAATTTTAGGGATGCTACATAACTTGTGTCTTCAAACTTTACTTCAATCATCCAATGTAGCAACCTGCGATATATGTAAAAATAGATATATTTATCAACATAATGTTGAGCAAGTAATCACAATTTAATATATACATAATACAAAAATCAACAATTCCTTGTGATAATGTGCATCACTTCAACTAGCATAACAATAGATTAAAAGTTGTCTTTTCACCTGAATCACATAGATAACAAGCTATTCTGACGGCGTATGATCATACTATGAGGATGAGGATGAGATATCAACCAACATAAAACTGTAACACATAGTCATATAGCAAGTAACAACTAATCGGGCAATATCACAATATGCAAATAATGGAATTGAGTTTATAATGTACTTGTGTAAATAATTATACTTGAGTTTTGTGCACACATAAATCCCCGAAAACAAAATAGAGAAAAATGGGATGTGTTTACTCCCCTTAGTGGTAGGAGAGTTAAGTGGGATGAGGATAATAAGCGAGCTAAGCCAACTCAAGAAAATAAACCTAAAATTCTCACAGATTATAATATAACTAAAATGAGCATTAAGAATCCGATGGAATAACGTGGAACTGGAATCACGTGAAAACTCCACACGGTTCTCAAGTTATGAGAAAAACAAGATTTAAGCGAGCCGAGACGGGCCAGAATCCGAACAGTGAATGCGGGGTCAGATTCTGGTTGGTCACATGTAAAATTTGAAAAAAAAAACTAATACTCTTATGGAGAAAAAGCTAATTATAATCCGAAGTATAGTAACTGAAAATCCCATTTTTTATGTTTTAAGAACCTTAAATAGGTCAAACCAAAATTGACTAGCAAAACCCCACTGATCAGTAACCCTAATAGAGAGCTTTGGATATATTGATAAAAATGCACAACTTTCATGAAGACAACTTACCCGGAATACGGATGGAATAAGTTGAACCGAAAAGTCAAGTTTTGAACGTTAGAAAGTCAAACCGTCAAGAATTCTTCAAAATAATAACTAAGAACAGAAATCGATGATAAAATGCGGTGGGGTAAACGATTTATAGTAACTAGGGGTTGGTTATATAGGTTTGATTGAGTTTGGAGGGGAAGAAATCGTCATAAATGTGAATTAATTGTAATATGGTTAAATATGGAAGAATCATAAATTAACAAAATTAACCGATTTCTTGCTCTTTACTCCATGTAATAGATGACATATGTTTAGGCATGATGCCAAGGCATATTCCAATCATTCTATAAGGAAGATACACGAGACCGGACTTCCAAATAAACAAAACATACATTAAACGAATAAATGAACTAAATGGTATGTAGATGAGTCCACCGGGCGGTGCGGCCAGCGGGGGTAAGTCCCAGGCATGGGTTGACCGACGGAGATTTTTGCAAACTTTATTTTTTTTTGACAAAATTGGTCCCCTGACTTGCTAGAATGCCCTAATAAACACTACACAAAATTTAGTTTGTATCTTGGTTAAAATCATAAATTATTAATTCTTAACATAAGGCCACATAAAAATACAAGAAAATAGAAATAGAAATCTTTAAACGGGTCAGGTATTCGGATTTGAAAAATAGCAAATGTTAGAACATTCACTAATTTTGGAAATTTCATCCAGAAATTAAGGAAAATCTACGACAAAATTCGTTAAAAGAAACTTGAAACTTTTACTGTGTTTTTTTCATTTTATCAAAAAAAGTTTAACATAACATAGAATTTTGCGTGAACCGAATAATTCTACGAACAAAAATATGGCAATGCCATTTATATATAGGATGCACCAGCGACGTATCAACCATGCCTTTATCATCCCACATTCGCACCATTATCCAAAACACCCTCAATTCTAAGCTATGACACACAATCGTACATACTATGATTTTTATGCATGAACTTTGATAATTATGTTCCGGACCATAATTACATTTATCGTCGAATGGTCCACATAATCAGGCATTGCATGGGTTATAAAAACAATAGTTAATCAATAATAAAATTATGTCTTTGTTGAAAAAAATAGTTAGCCAATGGACTTTAGTAAACTTAATAAATAATTAGAAAACCAAAATGTAGTCATGAATATATGAAACATTATCAACAAAAATAAATTTTCAAATTTAAAGTTAAAAGGCCATTGTCACAAAAGTCGACGAACAAACTTGAAACGAGAATAAATATGTAGAAATTTTAAGAATATATTGAGATAATAAAGTCCTTGGGAATCAAAAATGAAAATTCGAACAAGATTATTATCACACCCCAACTTAGGACCTAGAAATGTGATCAATAATTAGTACCCACTTTGTATATATATATATCAGATATTAGGGTTATAAAATGGAAGTCTTGATTAAAATGTTAATATATATCAAAAGACGGGGATAAAACACCCGTTAAGTTGTTACAAAAATGTTTGAACAGGAAAAACTATAATTTACATTATTTTAATATCAAAAGCGTCAACAGAGCCATCAGATCGTCTAATGGCTATACTCCATCATCAAACACTTATTCATGATTACCTGTAAAACAGTTATAATTTGCGTTAGCAACGCATGCTAGTGATCACGTTGACACAAAATATTTTAATACTCAGTTATGCCCTCAAGACATAACTTAGGTCTCGGCCCAACGTGGCTTAGAAAATAATCAAGTTCTGAAATCTGAATAATAATTACAAACTCCAGCTAAACTCGAAAGGGCCCAAGAAACACTGCAGCTTTCGAGATTACTTAGCTACTACTAGTATACACAAGATAATCCCACTGGAACATTACTTAGGTCCGGCCCAACATGGCAGAGGAATTATCAAGGGTGGTGCGATGTGCTCACCGTCTAACAACATATGTAAGGATCCAGACAAACATGTATGTCACACCCCGACCAAAGGCGGCGGAACATGTCGGGGTGCTGTAACATCCATTTAAATGGATATGGGTTGTGGACTTGGGTTATGAAAGAAAGAAGGAAAGACCATGGGCTTAAGCCCATGATCAATAAATATATATACCTTTAATCACCCATTTAATTTCATTTCACAAATATTCCACACACCATCAAAACACACACTTAAGCTCTCTCTCTAGTCTCTCTCTCTCTCTCTAGCCGAATATAGAAGAAGAATCGATCCCTACCTAAGGTAATGATAGTATGATGTTAAACCCGTTAGTTATGGTCATGAAACGACGAGCTGACACCGTTAAACTGTTTAAGTCACGAGATATGGATGGAATTGGGTATAAACCGAACATAAAATGAGCTTAGGGATCACCCAGCTCAGATCTGGATCGAACGGGACGAAAAACGGTGAAAATGGTGGTGAAATAAGCGAGATCTCACTTTTCCGGCGAGATCTCGGTTTTCCGGCAGAGGCGGCGCCGGAAAAACGTGTACAAGGTTCAGAGAATGTTTCTGACATTCTCTGACCTAACCCTAATTCATTAACGAAAAGTTAACGAACTAGGGGTGATTCGTCAAGTGATTCGTTAATGAAATCTTAACGAACCAGCCATAGTTCGTGACCCAGTTCGCTATAGAAAAGGATAACGAATTACCCCCGATTTGCTATGATCGTTCGTTAAAGAGATAACGAATTAGAAAGTCCAATTCGTTACATGGGCTGATTCGTTACCTGAACTGATTCGTCAAAGGACCAATTCGTTATAAGGTCCAATTCGTTAAATAACCAGTTTATTAAAGGGTTCAATTCGCTATGAGAGCTAATTCGTTATGATAACCCAATTCGTTAAGAGCAGTGTAAAGAACTAGAAGTTTAATGGAATTACAGAATGGTCCCTGGACTTAGAAAAAGAATGATTTAATTGCAAAGAAGTCCTTGGACTTTTAAGTTAGCAAATTAATTAATGATTCAAATCCTAATGGAAAATGTGTTAACCCCAGCCAGGGGCTCTGCCCCTTGGACCCCGCTAGGGGCTGCCGCCCTAGAACCCTGCTGCTAGGGGCGCTGCCCCCGGACCCCTGTTCGTTGAGGGTTATAAATAGACTAGAAACGCGATATGGGTAGTGATAGTTAATTGATACGTGTAATTGTTATACAGTTAGTCGTGCACAGCTCAAGAAAGGAATAATCATAAACGGTGAACGTAATCGCATTCATGTGAGTTTCTAGCCCCATTGCTTGTTATGTTTTCGGGGCTGTGTGCATACTCGATGTGATTAGTTAATACACTTATCCTAAGTGATAAGTGTATGCCATATATGTTTTATGTGAAAGGTATGATTGACTGCTTGTATCGATGAACGATCTTCGGATATTGCATGTACTTCCAGGTAAAGGTGTGATGATAAAATTGTTGTATATGAAGAATGAATGATGTTTGTATGTATGTATGAAACTTACAATTATGTATATAGAAAGGTATGGTATGAAGGTACGAAAGAAAGGGTGACCGGACCCTAATAATATCCGAGGATGGAGGGTGACCGGACCCTAATAATGTTCGAGGATGGAGGGTGACTAGACCGTAATAATATCCGAGGATGAAGGGAGACCGGACCCTAATAATATCCGAGGATGGAGGGTACCGGACCCTAATAATATCCTAGGTATGTAGGGTGGAATGCCCTTTAAAACGTAAGGTTAGCTATAAATGTGTATGGACAAATGAAGTACATGTTATGTATGTAATGCGTACCTTCAGGCACGCATATGTGTATGTGAAGTAAGTTATGTGATTAACTAGAACTCACTCAGCATAGCTGACTTTTAGTGTGCACGCAGGTTAATAGATTGAGACAGTTGGTTTGAGATGGACACATGGCATGATTGAAGAGGCTGGCATCTGGAGATTGTTATGATGTTTTGAATGT
This sequence comes from Bidens hawaiensis, assembly GCF_021521415.1. Taxonomy (NCBI): domain Eukaryota; kingdom Viridiplantae; phylum Streptophyta; class Magnoliopsida; order Asterales; family Asteraceae; genus Bidens; species Bidens hawaiensis. The sequence goes on along the minus strand of NW_027497936.1, from coordinate 22,839 downwards.
TATATTTTATGTTATGTTTTAAAAGACAAATTATGGATATTTGTAAAGAATGGTTGATGTTTTATATTATTTTGCGAAGTCTTTAATTAACTCTGATATTTGGAACTGCGTTTATGAGTAAGTCCAACGTCCAATGTAGGACATCGGTAACGGGGCCTTAAAGGTGCAACGGATTGCTCATGAACACAAGACACTATTAAAGTGAAAATATTTAAACAACTCATTCACTTCAATTAATCATCAAAAGTAACACAACATCGTTCATACAATATAACACCAAATGCAAGAATTTAAATTGTTCATTCTTCTAATAACCTAAACGATCTCAAAATAAAACAGCGTCTTCAAACTCAATTCAAACAATAATCAAACCTCTAACAATGCATAGAATATAATTTGTCAACACAAATGTTGGTGAGCAATTTCATAGTTTTGAGTATATATAATATGAGGCAAAATCCACAACTCGTATATGAAAACTATAACAAAAAGCAACAATTGCGGTATATAAATTATAAATAAATGAGGATCCTTTCTATATGGTAACAACCAACATACTCGGATAATGTGGCCCTATTCTACTAGCACAAGACTAAAGTAGTTAGGGGTGTGTATGATCATACTTATTGAGGCTCAACAAAAACAAAAATAAACACTCGTGCACGTAAAGCATATGAGACATATAACACACAATTGGGCAAATATTCAAAGTATCATATACCCAAGAGTTTGGGGTTTGGGGATCTAGTATCATAAATCATTGTTGTTTTGAATAGGTATGCATGTTACCCTCAAAGTATAAAAATGAAAACGGGGGATGAAATGTACTCACATGAAATAAGTAACTTGAAGGATTAGTTGCGAATAAAAGGAAAGGTAAGTTCAATGAGCAAGACCTAGATTAAAAGGGTCTTGAGTTAGTAGATGGTCTTAAAAGCTTTAAAGTAAAATAACAGGACAAGTAAGATAAATAATTAAAGTTTGGGAGTTAGAGTGTAAATACATAAGAAATTAAAGTAATGGTTTTTGAAAAGTAAGTTTACTCGAAATCGGGTCTCGGTATTATATTCATTAGTTTTACTTAATCTTTGTTATGTAAATATCTGGGCATAATTATGATATTGGAAAACCCTTTGTTAAATAGATACTAATACGATATTTTACGAGTGTTCGGATTTGTCGGTTCGAGTCTTGATAATTGGTCAAGCCCGAAGTCGAGATTCCAAAGTGATAAATGTTATGAGATAACTCAATGAAATCAAAAGAAACTTAACCAAGTGTCTAGTTCTATTAAGAAGAACCTCTACGTCCATTAAGCGGGTGTTTGGCTTTGTCGGTCCAAACTTGTTATAAGATCAAGTTGGATCCGACATACCAAGTATTTTGAGAAAACAATTAAAATTAGTTTATAATATAGTTTTAAAGAAAATATGAGATTCGCTGGCCCAAAACACAACTAGTGTGCCTTAAGAGAGTGAACTCGGTTTAGTTCGGTCCTTGACTCGGAATAAGACTTAGGATGGTTACCACATACCCAATACCATAGAACTCATAAAAATAAATATAGAAATGATAATACTCAAGTTTACATACAACATGTTAATAGTAAAGTATTTAAACAAAAGTTCAGATTTGGTTCGGTCCTTGACTCGGAATGAAACCGAGGATGGTTGCCACATACCCAAATACCATTGAACTATTAAATGACTTGGAAACTAAAATGACAAGAAACTAAACAATTATAATAAGCTTAAACAAATTAAAAGTGTTAACAAGGACTATAATAGTCCTCCATGTAGCCTTGCCTAGTGTATGGCCCCGAAGCCGGTAGCCCTACTTTAGCATCGGATTTACTCATAATCACAGTTCTTACAAATTAGAGTTAATTAAAACTTTTGCGAAAACATTAACTTCAATCATTAGTTACAAAACATTAAATCTTTTCTTTAAAACCATAACATAAAACATCATATATAAAATAGCATTTCTTCCATCTTCATATGCCAGCCATTCAATCCATGCCATGTGCCATCCTCACGCTAGCTCTTTAATCTGCTCACCTACGTGCATACTAAAAGTCAGCTACGCTGAGTGAGTTCTAGTTAATCAAGCAACTTACCATACAACCCTTACATGCATTATATACGTATCCGAAGACACATAGTGCACTGTCTAACCTGTTCACCTTACCTCTTAACCACTTAAATGTCCCCTAACCACTTAGCCACTTGTTTACGGAAGCACATAGAGGCTTGCCCTCCCAGGCACTTACGTTATGCCACTTAATAACGAAGGCACGTATAGGCTTACCCTACCATGCGCTCCTGTTATGCCACTTTAATAACGAAGGCACGTATAGGCTTACCCCACCACGTACTATCGTCACGCCACTAACACCCTTAGTACTTCGTCATCTCCGAGCTCTAACTTTGTTCACCTGCAAAAATGTAATAAAATACGTCAGCAACGAATGCTGGTGAACACGCTGACGCACTTCTATCACACTCTACCTCTACTTGTCTACAACACACTTTCTATCATTACATCATTTACATAATAAGCAAGTTACATCATAATAGTTACACACACTAATAACCACTTGGAGATCATTCCCATTGACGGTACACGCAATATCCGAAGATCGTTCACGCACCGAAAAACGTTACTTTCCCTGTCTACACGTGCAATATCCGAAGATCATTCGTACATCGACAGACATAAATTCATAACATCTATATATATATATATAATATCAAACATTATAGCATACACTTATCACTTAAGGTAAGTGTATTCACACTTCACATCGAGTATGCACACAACCCCGAAAACATAACAAGGAAGTGGGGCTAGAAACTCACCTGAACGCGATTACGTTCACCGTTTATGGTTATTCCTCACTTGAGCTGTGCGCGACTGACTGTTTAATAAACACAATATCAAATACCGCTCTAACCATTCTTAATCGTTTGGTTATTTAGTCTTAATCGTCTAAGCCGGTTTTACTTCATTGATCTTTACCGGTTAGTTAATCATTACTCGTTAACCTTTAAAGGTATCTTTCATAAATTATCAAAGTCCAAGGGCTATTATGTAATTATATCATTCTTTTCTAAGTCCAGAGACCATTCTCTAATTCTGCCAAACTTCTAGTTCATCTCAGTCCCATAACGAATGGGGTTCTTAACGAATGAACTCATTCGTTATAAAGAACTTACCATTATAACGAACTGGTCCTTGTAACAAATTTGCTACTATAACGAATTGGACCTTATACGAATTGGTCATCATCATAACGAACAAAACCTTAACGAATTGGTCCGGTTAACGAATGACCCCTATGTAACGAATTGAACCCGCTAACGAATGAGGGTTCATTCGTTATACCTCCGTTAACGAACTTCTTAACGAACCGCCTCTAATTCGTTAATTCCTTTTAGAAAATGGTCATAACGAGTTGGAGTTACTTATTCATCTATTCCTAGCGAATTGGCATAACGTCTGGGATTGACAATCGTCAATTTCAGGTTAACTCCGTTAACTCAACTCCGTCAATTCAAACTTAAGATCATTGAATCTATAACGCACACTTCATTACATTTAAACTAGGGTTTAAATGACGCTTAACACTTACTACATGTGTAGTCTTTCGGGATTTGCACCGAAACACAAACGAGTTGATGCAAACGATTGATGAATAAACGAAAAACGTCAAAACAGTAATTATGTGATAATTATGTGTTAGACTTATGTGTTATGTGATAACATGGTTATAAACGTTAACTCAAGATGTAAACAAGTTAGTTTAAGCTAGGAAAAGTAATACTTAGAAGTGGAGGGGCTAAAGTGTAACATAGATTATTATAAATACATCATTAACAACTAAACCCTAACTTATTTTCTTTTCTCCCTAACTCCGATCGGAAACCCTTTCCCCCATCTCCTTGGCTGCCGTCACCTTCACACACACATACAACCATCAATTCAAGCTTTTGATTGAAGAATTAGGTGCTAGGAAGGTATAATCGATTATCCTATACATCCTTATTACTTGATTTTGATGTTTGTTGGGTTAATTACAAACCCTAGCTGCCGATTTTGATATGGTGTTGTGTTAATATGATTGTTGTTGATTTGATAATGATATGATAACTAGTATTGATATTGTTACACGTTAATTGTTGTGTCTTTGATTTGAGTTCAAACAAAAACCCTAATCATGTATGTAATGTGTAATTGATGTGCATGGATGGTGTTTATGGAGTCTAGAGTGTCATATGAATGCATGATAGTTCATAGATTGTTAATATGTTGAGTTTGAATGCAAACAGTTTCTGGACAGAATGTTTTATTGATGTTTAAGTGACTGTAACGAAGTGTAAATGTGAAATTGGTTGAGATTATTGATACTACAGTAGACTAGGTTGAGTCTAGTTTCTAAAGAATATAAACTTGTAATTTTTGGACAAGTAGAAGTTAACTTTTATGATTTTACAAAAACATTGTGCAAAGCTGAGCTGTTAGACCTGCTGTTAGGTTGTCTTGTAAATATTATATCTCATGAACTACATGACCAATTGGGTTGGTTCCACTTCTGGAAGTTGACTTATTGAGTTAGGAACCTAACCAAAGTGGTCTTGCATTTATTGGATTTTTCGTTTAACGGAAATTTCAAATAACATTCTATTACGCATGAATTTGACTGTTATGAGTTTGCTGTAATGATTTGATGATTGTGAGAAAACTATGTGGAATAAAAATATAATAAAATATGTTCTGGAAACCTAAGACATATATGCTTCTGTGATGATTTTTGGTAAATTAATTGAGATGCTATGATCGGTGGAATAGTACAATCTTTCAAGTAGAATTTCTGTCTCAGTGAAACTAGCTGCTGAGTTTTGTAAAAATGCATGAAACATGATACTTGCTATATAATTGCTATGTTTTGACCAAATTGCCCTTGCGGGGAATAATTGCTAATTGATTGTCATGATTTGACCAAATTGCCCTCGTGGGGAATAATGGCTAGTTAATTGTCATGTGTTGACCAAAATGCCCTTACGGGGAGTAATTGCTAGTGATGTACTTTATGAAATACATGACACGTATATAATTGCTTACACATGTAATGTATCACAAATACATTTGTTAAAGTCACACACGATTCTCAAACGAAACACGAAACATGTTATGTGCATAGGTATTATGTGCCGGGTCGAGAGACTCGATAATATTCCGACACTTAGAAAAATCTCTTGTTGTTTTAGAACGCTAGAGAGAGTTTTTGTGTGATGCGCATCTTGGTGATTTAATTTGGGAATTTCTTCGCAAACAGTGAGTTTCACTTTCCCCTTTTAAACTTTTTAAACGCTTTTCACTTGGGGGAGATAACATACTCCGAACGCATTTAAGATTTTGTTAATATAGATTATATATCACTTGTAAAGACTAAGTGGCAAACGCATAAACTAAAGTCCTTCATAACATCGAACCGGTTAATATTTGGAAAATAGCGAGTCATTGTTGAGTAGTACTACTGGGTTTGACAAACCCCACCCAACGCTAAACTCGACTGGAGGTCGAGCGGGTGTAATCTTGGCTAAACACATACCATGGTCTGGATGACCTGGTGGCAAGGCAAATTGATAAACAGTCAGCTTCGGTGTCGAACACTTAGTGATACTTGTTTTATAGGCTAGCTACCTATAGATATATAATTGACATAACACTATCTGGTAACGCAAAACGCTGTAACGCAAAACGCTTAACGCAAAACGCTGAACGCAAACGCTAAACGCTTTATTTTATATAAACTTGTGAACTCACCAACCTTGTGTTGACACTTTTAGTATGTTATTCTCAGGTAGCCGAGGCGGAAGCGCGGTTTAGGAACATGCATTGCTTGAAACATTTTTAATTATGCAAACTTATTTTAAACTATGATCATTGGGTTTTAAGTCGTCCTGCGTGACGTAACATTGTTTGCCATGGTTTTACGCTTCCGCATTTAATTACTCGTAAACGTTTTCATGGTTTTGAAACTTTGTTTTATGGTTTGATTATAACTAATGATTCCGATCCTGTTAGTTCACACCCTCTGACGGTAAAACTCCGTTAGTGGATTTTGAGGGTGTGACAGATTGGTATCAGAGCCATTGGTTATAGCGAACTAAAACCTGCATGCATACTAGACTATAACCGCGACGACCCATTAGTTATAATGATACGCGCTGCATAGATTTGTGTTGTCTTTGTTATCCTATCTCTTTACCTCTTTCACTCATACGCGCGCGCATACACGACTTACCTGTAGGAATGTCGACGCCGCCACCCTCATCATCATCTGATCCGATGACTCATGCTCACGGGAAGGAACCGCAGTTACCTACCGCATCGCCACCCCGAGTAGTCCCGGAACTCGAAGCTCCCGCACCGAAGAGGTACCGCTTATCCGGAGGCATGTACGAAAACGAGGTTAGCTGGGATTGGTACCCTAATATGATCAGACGTATGGTCTATCGCAAGCAAGTTCCCCCGTTACCTCACCCGAACCACCCTGCTTATCCCAACACCCAACCACCCATAACCGAACCTGTAGAGCGAGTTCTCGCAGCTGTTTTTACATGCTTGGAGCGTGACGTGGGTTACATGCGCTAAACGAGAGCTAACGTTTCCGGACTGTTAAAAGACGGAACCGAGACTAAGGAGGAAATTGCCCACATGGCATCGGCAATGAAGGAAATGCAAGAGGCTAGTGATCAACATATGAAGATCATGAGAAAGATGCAAGCCGAGATGATAGACTTGCAAGAGCAACTCCAAGTAGCAAGGACCCGAACCGAGATAGCTTTAGAGCGTTGCGATGTCTTACAAATGCAAATTGCTCAGAACGCAGCCGAACCTGAGGCAGAGCCTGAAGAGGAACCTAAAGAAGATCCAGAAGAGCAGCCTGAGGAGGGTCCCGAGGAGGAACCCGAAGAGGAACCGGAGGAGGAACCGGCTGAGCCAGAGGAACACTCAGAGGTGTCCTCAGACGATGACATCTAAGGATGATAACACCTAGATGGAAGGGAAATGGCTAGAAGAAACGCTGGACACGGACGTGGTAACATCAACTTGACTGCAGCAGAACTCCAAACTCTGCTGAACGACCACGCGGCGGCCGCTCTAGCCGCACATGTACAGAACCAAGCTGGAGGTCCAATTGGAACGTGTACCTTCAAGAATTACCTTGACTGCAAGCCCAGTTCGTTTAAGGGCACTGAGGGAGCTATAGGCTTCCTGCATTGGGCTGAGAAGGCCGAGTTGGCATTTGAGATGTGCAATTGTCCCCCTGCCAGTAGGGCCAAATTCGCTGCTGGAACACTTGAGGATTCTGCCCTCACTTGGTGGAATTCGAACGTGCAGATCCTTGGATTGGAACTGGCTAACGCGATGAACTGGGAGGAGTTCAAAAACATGATGCGAGAGGAGTACTGTTCGAGAGAGGAGATTTCGAAGTTAGAGTCAGAATTTTGGTCACTAAAGATGGTGGGCTCAGAAATCGAAGCCTACACTACCCGTTCCCACGAGTTGGCTGTGATGTGTCCGCGGATGGTGGATCCGCCGAGTAAGAGGATTGAGATGTATATCGATTGGTTAGCACCGCAGATTCAGGGCATGGCGACGTCTTCCAGACCAGCCACGATACAACAAGCGATCCGTTTAGCTCACAAACTGACGGATCAGGCTGTGACCCAAGGTGCGTTACCACCTAGGGGTTCAACCACTAAAGCCCGTGACAACCCGAGTAATGACAACAACAGCAACAGCAACCCGAGTAGCGGCAAGAGGAAGTTTGACAACACCAGATCCTCGTCCTCGAACCTCCCACCGCAACAACACTACCGTAAGCCCGAATTCACTCGGAGCTTTAACCATCAGAGTCACAGCAACAATAACAACGGTAGCGGGCAGGGTTCGAGCGGATATGCTGGGAAATATCCGAAGTGCAATAGGTGCAACTATCATCATGTTGGCCCGTGTGACCGTGTCAAGTGTCAGAGATGCGGGAAGATGGGTCACCAGGCGAAGGAATGTAGAGGAGACCTTGCGGCAAAGGGTGCTCCTAAACCACCTATGACGACGAAGGGATGTTTCGAATGTGGGCAGGAAGGTCATTTCAGGAAAGATTGTCCCAAACTGAAACAGAACGACAACAATGGGGGTAATGGAAGTGGCAGTAGTGGTGGAAGCAATGGCAAGGGAAGAGCTTTTGTGATTGGGTCAGGTCAAGCCCGCAATGATCTGTACGTGGTGACTGGTAAGTTCCCTGTGAACGATTGTTTTGCTTCTGTATTGTTTGACACTGGAGCAGATAGGAGTTTTGTGTCGAAAGTCTTTAGCCAACTCTTAGACTTAACTCCAACTCCGTTAGATGCTAAGTTTCCTGTTGAATTAGCTGACGGTAAGACTATTGTAACGACTCATGTACTTGCGGGATGTAAGTTAAAACTGTCAGGTCATGTCTTTGATATCGACCTTATTCCTTTTACGCTTAGTAGTTTCGATGTCGTGGTCGGCATGGACTGGTTATCCGAGAACCGAGCGGAGATTATATGTCACGACAAGATAGTTCACATTACTACCCCTTCCGGCGAGATCATTTCGGTCTGAGGTGAGAGAAGCGGCATGACCACTAGCGTCATCACCCTCATGAAGGCGCAGAAGTATCTACGAAAGGGTCACCTGGCAATTTTGGCGCATATTGTTGAGAAACCCGCGGAGGAAAAACGAATTGAAGATATACCAGTTGTGCGAGATTTTCCGGAAGTTTTCCCGGAGGATTTGCCCGGACTCCCTCCTGTACGACGAATCGAATTCCAAATCGAGTTAACCCCCGGTGCAGCACCCATAGCACGAGCCCCGTATCGGCTCGCACCGGCGGAGCTTCAGGAGTTGTCCACTCAGTTGCAAGATTTGTTGGATAAGGGTTTTATCCGACCTAGCTCATCACCATGGGGAGCCCCTGTCTTATTTGTCCGAAAGAAAGACGGGACTTTCCGCCTGTGTATCGACTACCGGGAGTTGAACAAGGTGACGGTCAAGAACCGTTATCGCTTACCCCGAATTGATGATCTGTTTGACCAGCTTCAAGGATCGAGTTACTACTCGAAGATCGATCTGCTATCCGGTTACCATCAACTAAGAGTGCGCGAAGAAGATATCTCAAAGACGGCTTTCAGAACACGGTATGGTCACTACGAGTTTTCGGTTATGCCTTTTGGCCTAACCAACGCACCAGCCGTATTTATGGATCTCATGAATCGAGTATGTAAGGCGTACCTCGACAAGTTTGTGATTGTTTTCATTGATGATATTCTCGTCTACTCCAAGAACGAGGCTGACCATGAAGAGCACTTGAGGTTAATTTTGGAATTATTGAAGAAGGAACAACTGTATGCTTAACTCTCGAAATGTGAGTTTTGGCTTCGTGAGGTTCACTTTTTAGGGCATGTGATCAACGAGAATGGTATCCATGTCGATCCCGGTAAGGTAGAGGCCATCAAAAACTGGGAAGCACCTAAGACTCCGACTGAGGTGCGGCAATTCTTAGGACTGACCGGCTACTACCGACGTTTTATCGAGGGATTTTCAAAGATTGCTCAACCCCTCACCGCTTTGACTCACAAAGGCACTAAGTACAATTGGGGTGACGCGCAAGAATCCGCTTTTCAACTGTTGAAAACCAAACTCTGTAGCGCCCCTATTCTAACCCTCCCCGAGGGAACGGAAAATTTCGAGGTACACTGTGACGCATCAATACAAGGTCTCGGTTGTGTGCTGATGCAACTCGAGAAGGTTATAGCTTATTCCTCTCGACAACTACGGGTTCACGAGAAGAACTACACGACCCATGATTTGGAACTCGGAGCTGTGGTGTTTGCTCTTAAGATATGGAGGCATTACTTGTACGGTACCAAGTTTACCATTTACACCGACCACAAGAGTCTCCAGCATATCTACGATCAGAAGGAGCTGAACATGCGACAGCGTCGTTGGGTCGAGCTGCTTAAAGATTATGATTGTGCCATCAAGTACCACCCTGGCAAGGCCAATGTAGTGGCCAACGCTCTCAGCAGAAAAGAAACAGATAAACCCAGACGAGTGCGAGCATTTCAACTCACGATTCATGCCAACTTACCCGACCAGATTCGCGAGGCGCAACTCGAAGCTTTGAAAGATGATAATCTTCCATCGGAACTCATGCGGGGCATGAACAAGCAACTTGAAACCAGATCGGACGGGGTCCGATATTTTGAGAACCGGATTTGGATTCCACGGTTCGGAGAGTTGAGAACTCTGTTGATGGACGAAGCACACAAGTCCCGATATTCTATCCACCCTGGCTCAGATAAAATGTATCATGATTTAAAGGCACTTTACTGGTGGCCGAACATGAAAGCCGACATTGCCACCTACGTGAGCAAATGCTTGACTTGTGCCAGAGTCAAGATAGAATACCAGAAACCATCTGGTCTACTGTAACAGCCGGAACTCCCAATGTGGAAATGGGAACACATCTCAATGGATTTTATCACGGGTTTACCTAAGACACCGACGAGATGCGATACCATCTGGGTGATCGTTGACGGTTAACTAAGTCTGCACACTTCTTAGCGATTAAGGAATCGGACAAAATGGAAAGACTGACTCGCATCTACATGAAGGAAGTAGTGTCTAGACATGGAGTGCCTGTCTCAATTATTTCTAATCGAGATTCTCGTTTCACTTCGCACTTTTGGAAGTCGCTGCAAAGCGCACTAGGCACCCGTATCGATATGAGCACAGCATACCATCCTCAGACGGATGGGCAAAGTGAACGAACTATTCAGACCCTGGAGGATATGTTGCGTGCATGCGTATTGGATTTCATAAAAAGTGGGAACCTCACTTACCTTTGGTAGAGTTTTCGTATAATAACAGCTACCACACAAGTATTAAAGCAGCGCCGTTTGAAGCGCTGTACGGACGGAAGTGTCGATCACTACTCTGCTGGGCAGAGGAGGGTGACAGCCAAATCACTGGTCTAGAACTGGTACTCGAAACCTCGGAAAAGATTGTTCAAATCCGAAATCGCATGGCAGCAGCACGAGATCGCCAAAAGAGTTACGCCGACAAGCGCCAAAAACCTTTCGAATTTCAAGTGAACGATCGAGTGTTACTCAAAGTCCCACCTTGGAAAGGTGTGGTTCGCTTTGGTAAGCGAAACAAACTCAACCCACGGTATGTTGGTCCTTACCGGATAACTGAGCGCATTGGTCCGGTGGCGTACCGACTGGACCTACCAACGGAACTCAGTGGCGTACACAATGTATTCCACGTGTCCAATTTGAAGAAATGCCTATCTGACGAAACCCAAGTAGTCCCTTTGGAGAAACTGCGAGTTGATGAACAGTTACGTTTCATTGAGGAACCAGTCGAGGTTTTGGATTGGGAAACCAAAACGCTCAAGCACAGCAAAATTCCAATCGTTAAGGTTCGTTGGAACTCGAGACGTGGACCGGAGTTCACGTGGGAACGCGAGGATCAAATGATGAAAAAGTATCCTCACCTTTTTGAAGGGCTGACCAAACAAAGAAAACCGCAAAACCTGACAAACTGTCAGAAACCACCGGAGGTATGAATTAAATTTCGGGACGAAATTTCTTTCTACTAGGGGATGATATGACAAACTGAAAATTTTTCTTACTTTTTCAGACACTCATCACGACTTGACTCAAATTTTCGGGACGAAAATTCTTTAACATGGGAATGATGTGACAATCGTCAATTTCAGGTTAACTCCGTTAACTCAACTCCGTCAATTCAAACTTAAGATCATTGAATCTATAACGCACACTTCATTACATTTAAACTAGGGTTTAAATGACGCTTAACACTTACTACATGTGTAGTCTTTCGGGATTTGCACCGAAACGCAAACGAGTTGACGCAAACGATTGATGAATAAACGAAAAACGTCAAAACAGTAATTATGTGATAATTATGTGTTAGACTTATGTGTTATGTGATAACATGGTTATAAACGTTAACTCAAGATGTAAACAAGTTAGTTTAAGCTAGGAAAAGTAATACTAAGAAGTGGAGGGGCCAAAGTGTAACATAGATTATTATAAATACATCATTAACAACTAAACCCTAACTTATTTTCTTTTCTCCCTAACTCCGATCGGAAACCCTTTCCCCCATCTCCTTGGCTGCCGTCACCTTCACACACACATACAACCATCAATTCAAGCTTTTGATTGAAGAATTAGGTGCTAGGAAGGTATAATCGATTATCCTATACATCCTTATTACTTGATTTTGATGTTTGTTGGGTTAATTACAAACCCTAGCTGCCGATTTTGATATGGTGTTGTGTTAATATGATTGTTGTTGATTTGATAATGATATGATAACTAGTATTGATATTGTTACACGTTAATTGTTGTGTCTTTGATTTGAGTTCAAACAAAAACCCTAATCATGTATGTAATGTGTAATTGATGTGCATGGATGGTGTTTATGGAGTCTAGAGTGTCATATGAATGCATGATAGTTTATAGATAGTTAATATGTTGAGTTTGAATGCAAACAGTTTCTGGACTGAATGTTTTATTGATGTTTAAGTGACTTTAACGAAGTGTAAATGTGAAAATTGGTTGAGATTATTGGTACTACAGTAGACTAGGTTGAGTCTAGTTTCTAAAGAATATAAACTTGTAATTTTTGGACAAGTAGAAGTTAACTTTTATGATTTTACAAAAACTTTGTGCAAAGCTGAGCTGTTAGACCTGCTGTTAGGTTGTCTTGTAAATATTATATCTCATGAACTACGAGACTAATTGGGTTGGTTCTACTTCTGGAAGTTGACTTATTGAGTTAGAAACCTAACCAAAGTGGTCTTGCATTTATTGGATTTTTCGTTTAACGGGAATTTCAAATAACATTCTGTTGCGCATGAATTTGACTGTTATGAGTTTGCTGTAATGATTTGATAATTGTGAGAAAACTATGTGGAATAAAAATATAATAAAATATGTTCTGGAAACCTAAGACATATATGCTTCTGTGATGATTTTTGGTAAATTAATTGAGATGCTATGATCGGTGGAACAGTACAATCTTTCAAGTAGAATTTCTGTCTCGGTGAAACTAGCTGCTGAGTTTTGTAAAAATGCATGAAACATGATACTTGCTATATAATTGCTATGTTTTGACCAAATTGCCCTTGCGGGGAATAATTGCTAATTGATTGTCATGATTTGACCAAATTTCCCTCGTGGGGAATAATGGCTAGTTAATTGTCATGTGTTAACCAAAATGCCCTTACGGGGAGTAATTGCTAGTGATGTACTTTATGAAATACATGACACGTATATAATTGCTTACACATGTAATGTATCACAAATACATTTTTTAAAGTCACACACGATTCACAAACGAAACACGAAACATGTTATGTGCATAGGAATTATGTGCCGGGTCTAGAGACTCGATAATATTCCGACACTTAGAAAAATCTCTTTGTTGTTTTAGAACGCTAGAGAGAGTTTTTCTGTGACGCGCATCTTGGTGATTTAATTTGGGAATTTCTTCGCAAACAGTGAGTTTCACTTTCCCCTTTTAAACTTTTTAAACGCTTTTCACTTGGGGAGATAACATACTCCGAACGCATTTAAGATTTTGTTAATATAGATTATATATCACTTGTAAAGACTAAGTGGCAAACGCATAAACTAAAGTCCTTCATAACATCGAACCGGTTAATATTTGATAATAGCGAGTCATTGTTGAGTAGTACTACTGGGTTTGACAAACCCCACCCAACGCTAAACTCGACTGGAGGTCGAGCGGGTGTAATCTTGGCTAAACACATACCATGGTCTGGATGACCTGGTGGCAAGGCAAATTGATAAACAGTCAGCTTCGGTGTCGAACACTTAGTGATACTTGTTTTATAGGCTAGCTACCTATAGATATATAATTGACATAACACTATCTGGTAACGCAAAACGCTGTAACGCAAAACGCTTAACGCAAAACGCTGAACGCAAACGCTAAACGCTTTATTTTATATAAACTTGTGAACTCACCAACCTTGTGTTGACACTTTTAGTATGTTATTCTCAGGTAGCTGAGGCGGGCGCGCGGTTTAGGAACATGCATTGCTTGAAACATTTTTAATTATGCAAACTTATTTTAAACTATGATCATTGGGTTTTAAGTCGTCCTGCGTGACGTAACATTGTTTGCCATGGTTTTACGCTTCCGCATTTAATTACTCGTAAACGTTTTCATGGTTTTGAAACTTTGTTTTATGGTTTGATTATAACTAATGATTCCGATCCTGTTAGTTCACACCCTCTGACGGTAAAACTCCGTTAGTGGATTTTGAGGGTGTGACAATTTTGTTAGATTCCCGTAACAAATTAGGGTTAGGGTTCTGACATTTTGTCAGATGTCACATCAGAACATTCCCTGATGTGACTCAACCTCCGGCTCATCTTTTGGTCGGTTTATACCCGATTCCATCCGGATCTCATAACTTTAACGGTTTAAGGTGTCGGCTCGTCGTTTCGCGACTAGATCTAACTGGTTTGGATCTTTATAATATCATACTATCATTACCTCGGGTCGGAAATCGATTCTTCTTCTTGGTTTCGGCTAGAGAGAGAAAGTAGGATGAGAGAGAGCTAGGTGTGTGTTTTGGGTGGTGTATGGCTATGTGTAAAATGAATGGATTAAAGGTTAATTATTGTTAATATATAATGGGTCATGGGCTTGAGCCCATGGTCCATCTTCCTTCGTTTCTAATCCAAGTCCATTACCCATATTACTTAACCCAACACAAGCCCGAATCATAATAACGCCTACTTTATTTTATTATTTCTCTACTAACCCGAGTAAACTTTCCCACCAGTATTAAATAATATAATTAATATTATTTTTAGAAATTTCGGGATGTTACACCTAGCAATACACCTACCCCGACCGTGGCCGGAGAAGGGAAAGCCAAGGAAAATAAGGGAAGTATGTTTTAAACAAACTATAATAACAAGATTTGATTAGCAAGAATTAGTTAGAACAAAGATTAGCATTAGTTTGACCTTGAGAAGTCAAACTATCAAGAGTTTGAAAGATGAATACTTAAATCTAGATTGGAAGAATTTTGAGGAAGAATGAGCAACAAAAATGGGTGCATTGGACTTGTATTTATAGTGGAAAAGGCAAAGGTTACCCATAAGAGTTATGCACGCATTTTGATTGGTTAAAATGGTTAAACAAGGTGGTGCATAAAGTAAGGGTTATCCATTAGTTTAAAACAACCCATTAACTTTGGTTGTTTGGCGATTTGGGTCCCTAAAGTTCATTTTAAGTCGTTTTTAATAATGAAATGGTGTTTTAAGGCACCGTAAAGGGTGTTTTCTTAATCCGACAATGGTGAAACATAAATGAAATATAAAACACAATATTTTGTTAATAACAAAGGATCCGAAAGACAAAATGGGTCTGGTTTCCGATACAAATACAAATACAAGTTAAACCGAAAATGACGAATGTCACAATGTACAATAGCCTGAGGGCCAAAGTTTACCTTTGTTTATAACGTTTTAGGGATACACAATCCCATGTAATCATTTATAAGACTCGATTAAAAAGTTGTAAAGAGTTTGGACGTATTCACCTTTTTTATGATCAGTGAGACTCATTGATGTATTCTTCTTATTACCTCAGACATATAGTACGAGAATAACCATTTATAAATACTAGATCAACGGTCTAGATTTAGACCTTTAGTTTATTTGCATCTTGATAATCATTTCTTTTTATAAAATACTTGGACCTTTAGTGCAAGAGGTTTCACGAAGAAACGTATATACTAAGTTTCTTCTTTTTTTTACTAAGAAACATAATGAAATCTTTATAATCATAAAGAAATAATATTTTATCTATACCCTTGTTTATGAAAACTATATTTCACTTATTAGTTAATCTAGGTATAAACTATACCCTCGACTAGGGTCTAAGCCATATACAATAAAGTAATCGGGAAGAACACCTACCTTGTATGGCTAGTTTATATGAAATGCCTAGGATTGATGCGGGCAAAACTTCTATTTGTCGGTAGGTAATCGAATGAATAAACGAACAATACTCCTACTCCTTGCACGTACTTCGATAAACGAACTTTGAAACGTCGGAATCGTGGAATGTATTTCAAAGTAATGTGTTAGAGTAAAGTGTGATGGGATGAATGGTACCCCTGGCTTCCTTTTTATAGGAAAAAATTGTGCTCCTTGGCGTAGCGCAAAGGGCTTCCATCATGTCCGTTCGCGTAGCGCGAAGGACAAACTTAAACCACCTTTGATATTTTGTCCTTCGCGTATCGCGAGACACTCTTTCGCATCGCACGAAGTAGCCTATAGGCCTGGTGTGTCATCCACTAAGCTTGCCACGTGTCATCACGTGTCGTTACCTGGCACGATTACTTAGGGAACCACTTCGCGTAGCGTGAAGAACTTCTTTTTGGTTCCTTCGTGTCACGCGAAGTGACCAAAATTCCAAGATTTTTATTTTAGTTCCTTGACTTTGATAACTTCTTACAACTTGGTCTTTCTTTAGTTTTTCAAAAATACTAATGCGGCTCTCAAGCGTGCGAAGTGCAAAGTGCTCCATCAAAGCGCCGCACTGCGCCCTTCGACCGCGCTCGTGATCGTGCGCTTCGGGTGCTTTGCACTCTTTCACTAGGACCACTGGGTGCATGTTTGGAATATAAGTATATTACTATGAAAACTCATATCCTTATAAAGAGATTCAAGATTTTCTTACTTTTCATGTATGATGGATTTATCTTTCCTGTTTATACCCATGCGAAAGACTTTCATTTTCGTTTTCTTTTCTATGTTGGATGAATTCATTTTTCTCATTTTCTTAATATGTTATGCTTCCAACATTATATATATATATATATATATATATATAAATATATATATATGTGTGTGTGTGTGTGTGTGTCATTATTTCTTTACCATGTTATTAGAATATTTGTGGGTTCTTCGACTTTCAAAGGTGACATTTTTAACCCAAAATAATTATGATATGTTCCGAGATGTTACAATTACACGAAACTTTAAACGAATTGACTTTGGATAGATGAGAAAATTTATGGCTTATTACAAAGGAATAAAATTTATACATACAGTTTCTATTATTTAGCTATAGTAAAAAACGTACATAGCCCCTGGTTTTAATAAGCAATAAATTCTCGTGATAGCTATCGTAGGCCGTTAGGTTGAGAAATGAATTTGTGCATGGATTGGAGAATAATTATGATCGGTTATAAAATAATAGAATGTGCGAGCGTGAGAGTAGGTGCATAAAGATAATGGTGGAATATTAAACTTGAAATAAATAGTCTTGAGAACTTGTGTTATAGATAAGAACTTCAAAAATGAATAGCTAAGAAGTCGTCACAAATTGTTTAAACCGAAAATGAATAAAAAGGAACAGTTGAAATTGATGAAGGTCTTCGGGTAGCTTGAATTCTTTGTTGCGATTGATTTGGCCTCATTCACCTTCAAAGGTTGGGTATTCATGACTGTGATCAATAGGGTTTGGTTGGGTTTAAACAGCTCAAGTAGGTTGGGCTTGAAAGGGTTGCATGGATAAGGTTTGATTGAAATGGGCTCGATGGATTTGGGCTTGCAGTTCTTGGGCTTAATGGGCTTGAAATTGATTCGCATATTTAAGTCTTGGGAATACCTTGCGAAGATGACTTGGATCACCACAATTGTGGAAAGCTCGACATGCCAAGAATGATCGGATAAATGGATGATTAAAATGTGGATTAATGGTTTGAGTCATAGGTAGGTTGAGTTGGGTTCGCATGGTTCACAACATGGGGTGATGATATGGTCATAATGGTTGTAATTAGAGCATTTTTAGCATGGTAAGGTAGTTGTATGGTGAGACTTGTAGGTATTACGCAAAGGGTACGCTCCGATGTATAGGTTGAGTTGAAAGGTTATAAATTGATGTTTGAGTTGATTAAGGCATCGTTTTCCGTTTCTTGGTGAGAGTGGAAAAAAGTGTGATGGCATCAAGGAGGGTTTATGGATCATGACTCAAGAAGGTGTCTCAAATTTGCATTGGCGGGTCAGAGGTGTATTAATGGAGTGACAAAATGAAGAAATAGAAGGTTTAATTCATGGATTCAGTTATGACGCATTGTTGGCATTGATAACTTGAATTTGGGTGAGTAGGTTCGAGATCATGGAGGATATTTCTTTGGTGGTGCAGGCGTCCAAGCGACGGTAAAGGTTGTTGTGAGGAGAAGACATTCTTTAGGGGAAAAAGGTGTAAAAACTTATGAGATAGGATGAAATGTTTTCGAAATACATGGGGTTGGTAGTTGTGATTACGGTGACGTTAACGGTTTGGAGTTGGGTGATGAGGACATTCCGCGGGAACAAAATATGCAATTTTATGAGATGAGGGTACATTGTAAAACATATTAAATTGTTGGTAAACTTGAAAATTGAATAGATCATAATATTAATCACCAAAATAACTTATAAATGATGTTGCTGGTAAACTTGAAAATCGGATAAATCATGAAATGAATCATCGGATTAGAATTGAGGTTGAGATTGAACATCGACTTAATATAATGCTAAACAAAGTTTAAAGAAACTAGGTTTTGTGATAAGATTAAATCAGTCATGATTAAATTGAAAAATAAGTCAAAATTCGATTTGGCATGAAAATTTTTGAGAAATAAATGAAAATAATATAAAATAGGTAAATTGAGATATTCATGTATGGAAATGGAAATAACACAAAATAGTACCTTATTTGAAAATTTATACTTTATTAGTAATAGTATTAATAATAAAATTTCATTTGTGGATTGAAGCATTAAAATAATAATTGTAAACTTAGAGATCCTATTTATGTATCTTGTGAGATTTCAAATTTCTTCAAATAAAAATTCAAAAATATACAACAGTCAACATTTCATGAAATGTGACTATAATGAAAAATGAGTAACATGAAATAGTTTGTAAAACTCGAGGAGGTAGCTTGCAACGCAAATGAATTTTAGCATTGAAGTTGTAAATTTGAGATGAGACTAGATAAATTTAAGTTACAAAACTGAAGTATTAAAATAAATGGTAAATAAAAAGTTAAACATTAATGGGAATGAGAAAAATTATATATTCGAATAAATTGTTAAGAGATTAAATTGGGAAATGGATATTCTCGAATCACCAGAATAGTCTCATTTCAAATAAATCATAAAAATTAGATATAATATAAGGTGGGTCATAGGAGTATCCACGAATTACAAGAGATTTTCCTATTTCCACAGAATCGTAAATAAGACGAAATACGTAAATTGAATTACCCATGATTTATCATGGAAGTTCAACCAAATAAATAATGAAGATTTATTTAATAGTGAAAATGAAAATGGGTTATGAATAATTATACCAAAATAAAAAACTGGGGTTGGGAATGCATGGATCATTATGTCTATTCCAACAAACCAATGGAGTCATAATAAAAAACATTCATAATTTGGCACAGTAGTTGAAACAATATATCAAAAAAAAAAATCAAGGTAGGGTGTTGAAATATCCTAATTAGCATAGGTTTTCAACACAAATCGTGAAAATGTCATAAAATAGGTAATTGAGTTGTAACATCGTGAAAATATCGGATAAAAAATATCATGTTTCTAAAGTTAAAAGATCAAAAATGAAAAAATCTAAACCTTAGGGTTAAAATTTAAAATTTGTCTTTCTGTCCCATAGCGATACGTGACGGGATAAGGGACAAGCTCATCGTGTATCGCGAAGGGCTTGGTTCCAAGAACAGAGGTGCACAGCGATACACGATCGTCAAAGAGCCAACATTGCCACGTGTCAGATGGTGGCATAAAGTATCCCACGTGGCACCGCGTCTGCCACGTGGCAAAGCTAGGGGTGACTGGTGATGGCTACGTTGCGATACGTGACAGGCTGATCAAAAGCCATCTCGTATCGCGATGGACCTCCTAAAAATGCCTATAAATAGCAAGCTCGGACATCTTTCATTTCACACCAAAATCTCACACTAATCTCTTTCTCTAACATCTCTCTAAACCCTTGGGAAGCGTGTCCACGATCACCTCGTAAAACGTGCCCAAAATCCTCGATTTCTGTGCCTAAACCAAAGTAATCACTAAGTACCGATGATGTTATCTTGAAGATCGTGTCATCCCAATATCCTGACGATCCACCTCAAAGCGTGTCAACGAACGAAGAAGTATTGGCGTGTCTCGATACACGCGCCAAGGAAAAGGTGTTGAAGAAAGGTGTTTGATCAAGAAGATAAAGAGAACGAAGCGGCGTTGAAGTGCTGCTCAATTGTCTAGGGTAAATCTAAGCCAACCAAGGTAGGCATGATGCCTGAATAAAATAATAATAAAATATTAAAGGCTTAAAACCCTAAGTCAAGGATATACTCGATACCTCGATAAATAAAAGAAAATATAACAAAGAAAGGAAAAGAAAGATATATGATATATATATATATATATATATATATATATATCAATGTGATTATTATATAATTCTTTGTTATAGAATATTATTTAAGTAATTATGAATATTCTTAAATAATAAAGAAAAGAAAAGAATACGTTTCTTAGAGAAAAAGAAACGTAGGGTTTTAAAGAAAAATAAAAGAAAAGAAAAGTAAATAAGTTAAAAGAAAGACTTTTATTTATAAAAGAAAAGAAAGAAAGAACATTTTTTAACTAAAGGTTTTAAAGTAAAGAAAATATAATCAAGGTAACGATTATATAAAGAGACTAAAGGTCTTAAGCCGGATTGTATATCTGACTAACAAAAGTTATACTCGTACTATAGGTGCGAGATAGCAAGAAAAAGGGAAAGACCCTTGGACAGTGTATTGAAGCTGATCCAAATCGAAAAAGGTGAATACGCCCCAAACTTTACAAACTTGTTTAAATCGAGTCAAAACAAATTAAATGAAAAGAATTACATGGGACTACGTGTCTCTAAAACATTATGTTTTGGTCAAAAATTAACTAAGGATAATGTAACCAAATTTGTAAATGTGGGACTTGGTGTTTGTGATTGTATATGTAATATGCAGATGAAATAATGATGAACACAAGGATTTGTTATGAGGAAAAGCCCTTGATCGAATGCTGATCGTCGGCATAAAAACCTCGGGTGATGAAAATTGTCCATCACCACTATATTAATCAAAAAAGGGTGTTACAAGGGTTGGAAGCTATGACCAGCGAATACAATGAATCTAAGTGTGTGTGTGTGTGTGTGTTGCTAGAATTATAGAGAAATGTCGTGTATGTTGTTGTGTTATGTTGTGTGTAAACCTAGCTGATCAAGCTTCTATTTATACATGAAAAATAATAACTAAAACTCCTATTTGTTAGCCACTAATCAAGCCATTTCTTCATTGTAGCCGTTTAATGCATTGACCACGATGTTTAATGACTTTTAATTTTGAAATTATACGTTGGACTTCGTCACTAGCCATTGTACCTGCATTTATATTAATATAACAAAGAGAACAATCATTAGTAAGCAATAATTATTGAGGATCCTTGATCCTGACAGGATTTGGAACCCATGCTAAGGATAACTGATCCATAACATATGCCAGGATAACATATCCATAGTGTCAAATTTTCGTGCACTAACAATTGCCCCCAAAATGGCGGTTGTGATAAGATCACAACTGTCATTTTGCCTTTGAATTCAATGTTCCTGCAAAAACTAGATATAATTATCATATATCTACAGAGTTTCCTCGGGACTAGCCAGAGAGTACAACTTATCCTTCTTCTAACGTGTTTATTTGTGCTTTTTTGTTGATAACTCTGCTTTGTTGGGCAAGCTTTCGACGCTTTTTATGTTGTGCTTTGTAGGTGTTTAGAAATCCGGTAAGTCGATGTATGAACCACGCCTTGTGACGACTCGAGGTAAGTCTGGAGCTTCCAAAAGAAAGAAGACTGCCGAGTCTGAAGACCCGTTTGAGGCTGGAAAGGATCTCGCTATCACCGTAGGGATCCTTTATCCTCCTTATTTTCTATTGTTAATCCAATATCCTTTTGAACTTATTCTGATGCATCTCATAGGCCTTGGATTCCGATAAGAGCTATCATGATAACTGTTAGTAACACCTGCTTAACCCGGGTGGATGGTCCATCTTTTGAATGGTGATTTTGGTGAGTCCAGGTGACTTAATAATAACAACTCAAAACTTTTGATTATTAGCGTGCTATTTACTATTCTGAAAGTATAACTGTTATAGTCTTAGATGTATTAAAAGTTTCAAGGATACCTTATCCTTATAAAAACAGATTAAGAATCCTGGATCCTTACATTTTGTAAAGTTATAAAACCGAATAAATATAAATTGATAAGTAGAGATCATACCATAAGGTCTGATTAGACCTAAATTACCACAAGTGTTGATATCTTCATGATCCTTGTGGTTTCACTTAGGATACCTGATGCATATTACTTGTCATATTAACTGGGATTAAACCCAACAAACTGGGGACAAGCCCATAAAGTAAATTGGGAACAAGCCCGTAAAATAAACTGGGGGCAAGCACGTGCAACTGGGGACAACCCCGAGTAACTGGGGACAAACTCGTGAACTGGGGACAAGCCCAAAGTGGGGACTAGCCCAAAGATACGGATGTTAACTGGGGACTCGCCTAAACCGGGATTTAACCCAAACGTGAGATAACATGAAAATGTTATA